>NC_057813.1:89004709-89227572 GCF_018294505.1 Triticum aestivum
AACAAGACCCCGTGGTGTGGAGGGCTGGATGAACAGTAGACAGTGGAGGGGTGCCCGTGGAGGGGTGGTTGAATAGTAGCCGGTGGAGTAGCGCACGGTGGAGGCTGGATGAATAGGAGCCCGTGGAGGCTGGAGGAGGTCGACGTTAGCCCGTGGAGGCTGGAGGAGGTCGACGGTGGAGATGAACAGTATCCCGCGGAGTCCCGTTTTGCGGTACACCACACCCACCCCCTCGTTTCGACCGTAGCGCTCCAACACAAGTCCGTTTCATCCGTTTTGCGGTACGCCGCACCCCTCCCGATCAACAGGACCCCGTTTCGACCGTAGGAGGTCCGTTTCATCCGTTTTGCAGTATGCCACACCCCTCCCGATCAACAGGACCCCCATTTTGAACGTAGGAGGTCTGTTTCGTCCGTTATGCGGCACGCCACACCCCTCCCGATCAACAGGACCCCCGTTTCGACCGTAGGAGGTCCGTTTCCTCCGTTTTGCGGTATGCGCGACTAGGCGTTCGAGACCCCGCCCGTATGTACACATAGGTGACCGTATTTTCTTTCTTGCACCCTGGCTGTTGTATGTACATGTACATGCTACGTGCGCGCCTCTACTACGACACGTGCGTGCCTCTACTACGACACGTGCGCGCCTCTACATCGACTAGTATGTACGTACACATTCGCGACCAGGATGACAACGCTACATACGCTTCGACCAGGTGGGTCCCGACTGTCAGGCACTTCCTTGCCTGTGAAGATGTAGCTGGTGGGTCCCAGCAGTCAGGGGGGCAAATCATTTTTTTGCCCGGACGCACTTCCTTGCGTGTGAAGGTGTAGCTGCTGGGTCCTAGCAGTCAGGGGGGCGAATCGTTTTTTTTGCCCGGACGCACTTCCTTGCATGCGAAGGTGTAGCTGCTGGGTCCCAGCAACCAAGGGGGTGAATCGTTTTTTTGCCCGGACGCACTTCCTTGCGTGCGAAGGTGTAGCTGGTGGGTCCCAGCAGTCGGGGGACGAATCGTTTTTTTCGGACGCACTTCCTTGCGTGCTAAGATGTAGCTGGTGGGTCCCAGCAGTCAGGGGGACAAATCGTTTTTTTCCCGAACGCACTTCCTTGCGTGCGAAGATGTGGCTCGTGGGTCCCAGCAGTCAGGGGGCGAATCATTTTTTTCGCGAAATATGGTGGCCCATCCGATGGGTCCCCACTGTCAGGTGGAGGAATAATTATTTTGCGCGTAATAAGGAGGCACTTCCTTGCGGCTGCCATGGACCCAGCTGTCAGCCTCTCCACGTATAGTCCACATCCGATGGAAGTTGTTCCTTGACCACGTTGACCACGCCACGCCGAGAGCACCACGGTGGTGGAAGACGGCGAGGCCTAGGAAGGGGACGACACGGAGCCGGGGAAGACACGACAGTGGATGCACACGCGAAGAGGAGTACGAGGGTTCACTGGTTCGACTGCGTTGCCGTCGCTGTAGAATAATAGGGGGTGTGGGTCAGTGGGTGAGTGGAGGGATGGCCTGGCCAGCGGTGGGAGTAGTAGGGGCGGTGAGGCCTCCGCGGCAGCACAACCGGCCACAGGAGGCAGGAGCAGGTGACACGACCGACGCTGCTTTGGGTGGCTGGAGCAAGAAGACCAGAGGTTGAAGAAGCACGACGACCGTTGGATGGACATCGTACGGTCACTACAGCTAGAATCGTTTATATTGACTAAGTTGACAAAGCCCTTGGTACGTCAACTTAGTAGGCCCACAGGTCAGCTTCCTAAACGGTGCGCCCCAGATGTCAGGGGGATGAATCATTTTTTGGGCGGGTGAAGCTAGAATATCCGAGATTGAAGAAGAAGAACGGCATCCGTTGGATGGACATCCAATAGCCACTGCTGCTAGAACCGTGTGTTGACTATAAGTTGACAAAGCCTTGCATACCCGTCAACTCTTTTTTAGGGGACGCGTCAACTTAGTAAGGCCAGAAGTGTGTGGCAGAGAACTTATAGCCCATTTGAGATTTGTAAGAATGTGTAGCCTATTTTTGAATTCTAATGGAATTTACTACAGCCCATTTACAGTTTGTTAAAAGTACATCCCATTTCAACCAACCGTTCAAAACAGAATTCAATAAAATTTCCCACATTTTGATGGGATCCGAATATTTTTATCCCGAAATTTTAGTCAGTTTAAATACAATTTCAATATAAATTTATATTGCATAAAAATCCAACGAAACATTCCGCTCGCAACAATTAATGAAATTATAATTTTCAATATTCCAAAAATAATATTTTATAAAGTAATCACTGTTTGGTGCATTTTTTTATAGTTACTACCCAGTTTTTATAAGTACATCCCATTAATTATTTCTTAAAGCCCATTTTCTTGTTAAGCCTAATGCATCCCTCCTAGGAAAGATTTGCAGCCCAGCGGGGCGGAGAATAACAACTTGACATTGCCTGGGTATTCCTAGAAAAAGTATAGCTGGGCTAGCCATTTTCAGCTTGAAAAAAATTAATATCTGGGCTGGATATCTGGCCTGGGCTAGACGGGCCACAGCCCGCCCAGTTAATACCAGCAGCGATGTTTTCGTTGTTGTTCAGAGGAGAAAAATTAATATCTGGGGTAAACATCGAAAAACTCTGCAGTGCTCACACCTCAAAAACACAAATACTGCTCGAGCTGCTTGGTCCCAGCTGTCGGCCGCTTCTTGTGCAATTCTCTCGTTTATTGACTACTCCCTCCTTTCCGGTTTATAATGCTCAATTAAAAAATCTCACTAATCAAGGTAGATGGCGAGTGGTGGAATACTTTTTCTAGTTTTGCAAAAGCACCTAATTAATGCTCTTGTTATCCTCAAAAAATTATGTTTATCAATGCATTAATTGCAATGCATGCATGCATAAAGTACATGCATTGGTCAATTTTCTCTTAATACTTGCATGCAATGATTTAATGCACCTTGAAATCTGAACATGTGATGGAAAACAACCAAATTGAGCCTTATAAAATGGAAAAACTAAAATTTTGAGATAAGCCCTATAAACCGGAAAGGAGGGAGTACATAGGTAGACAATGGTGTGGGACCGTGATGTCAGGAAACCAGGAGGAAACAAAATAAATTATAGTTATATATATATATATATATATATAAAATAAGGAGGCACTTGCGTATGTGTGGCTATGGACCTGGTGGGTCCCCATTGTCATCCTATCCAAGTAAAGTGATCTCCTCGCCCGCGCGCGCTTTCCGCCCGAAACAGTCAGCGCCGGCCACCCCGCTTCCCGGTGCAGGCGATTGCTCCGCCTTCAAATGACACAAGTGCCATCCGTCCGTCCATCTGCCGCACACATTAATGATATGTGGTTGCCGAGGCGGCTACTCTGGCATCACACGTCCGTCCCTCCACCCGCCCACCATTGCTATATAAACTGCTGCGCCGGCCATAGCCGCAGTCATCCGCATCCGTTGACTTTATCTTGTCCACACCACTACTGTCCACCATGGCTTCCTCACGCTCCAGCACTCTTCGGGACGGGCGGACGACGGACCACAAGGAGATAGCAGCCATTGCTGCCGATGGCTGGCCGGTAGGCAGCCGGAGGACGACGACGTCCCAATGGAGAACATGGTAGTTGACAATCCGGTGCCAACCCCCTCCTCCGCGCCATCCTCGCCGGTGCATTGCACCATGACCATCGGCGAGGCCCGTGCCCAATATATGGACAGGGTGAGGCAGATGAGTGAGGAGCAGTTCCGGGAGGCGCAGGCCGACGCCGCCTACAACCACCATCTCCTCCAGGAGCACCTGCAGGCAGAGGAGCAGATCGCCATGGAGCGGGCGGAGCAGGAGGCGCTACTCGACTCGTACCGCTCCGCCCGCAAGGGCCGCCTCGAGCGCTGGCGGTACCGTGTGCGGGTGGCGGAGGCTGCGGCCGCCTACAAAGAGGCTAGCAAAGAGGGCGATGAAGCGGGCGAGGCGCTGTTTGGCGAGACCGAGGACGAGGCAAAGGACAATGCCGGCTCCGACGAGTCCCCGCTCCGCTGGCGTCGACGATGCCCCGCGGTGCCAACAACGAGGCAGAGGACACCGCCGGCTCCGCCGAGGCCCCGTGGCGCCAACAACGAGGCAGAGGACACCACCGGATCCGCCGAGGCCCCGCCCCGCCAACAACGAGGCAGAGGACATCGCTAGCTCAGCCGAGGCCCCACCATGCCGGCAACGTGAGGGAGGATTTCCACCGCTCCACTGAGGCGCCGCCCACCGGCAACGAGATAGAGGCATCGCCGACTCCGCCGAGGCCCCGCCCCGCTGCCAATGAGGCCGCGCCACACAGAAAACAAGGAAGAGTAGAACATGGTAGGTCGCCGCCGCTCGGGTCAAAGTAAGGCCACCGCTACTACCCTTCGGTTGAAGCCAAGCTAGGCGGGTTGACCATTGACGGCCGGTTAGCTTCTTGGCGGCAACGTGGAGTTAGAGAGCTACGCTGGAGAAGAACGCTGCTTCTACTTAACTGCTGGTGCAGTTGGCTGACTGACACGTGGGCTCAACAGGCCACATGTCAGTTATGCAACTGCACCTGCAGTTAAGTCACTGAAGCTTCTGTTCGGCTCAGCGGGACACAGGTGGGTAGCTTCGGTTAATTAATTATACCTCCAACGCACCCCTTTTTAGTTTTTTTTCGAAAAGGAGGATGACCCCCGGCCTCTGCATCTGGGAGATGCATGCGGCCACAAACACCCCTTTTTAGTTGAAGAATGTATGAAATGTAATGAAATCGGGCATGTTTATATGAAATCCGACCGTGTATGAATGAATTTATTTCGATTAGTTCGAATTCCTGTATCACTGGCATTGGATGAACATGCAAAACAATACGTACTAGCATTATTCCCAGGGTGATCACCACGTTTGTAGCAGTTTCACATGTACTCCCTCCGGTCCTTTCTAGTCTGCATACAAGTTTTGTCTGCAGTCAAAGTATCTCTACTTTGACCAATCTTATACAAAAAAGTATGCACTTTCACAATGTGCAAAGTAAAAAAGGAACAGAAGGAGTACAAAGAGTTTGAGCAGCTTTTTAGCGTTTCTGTACATTGCAATCAAACACACAGGCCTGGCAATTCTTAGAGAACATTCAAAACAATCGATGATTATGCATCTCAGCGACTCACATGTCAGAGGCAATATTTACTTCACAACTAAAGAATAAAGAAAAAATTGATCGCCGCTGCTGACAGCAAAGGGCGTCCCATTCGAAAATATCAAACACATATCTTGCTAAAATCAATGAGCAAAATTTGACAAGGTTGTCCCATTCCAAAATATCAAATGCCTATGATTGTTGAATGGGCAGGGTTTGCCATCAGTTCGGACATTGACATGGCAACTCGTGCTAAATAAACCAGCTGTTCTTTTTGTGCAGTTCCACCAAAATCAACCAAATTCGCGCGTAGCTTATATGATTTCGCCCTTATATGTTGCAATGCCTTGAACTTATGGGCACCTCCTTTCTTGTGGTGGAAATGAATGATTCGATGTATTCATGAACATTTTGTGCAGTTCCCGTTGAAATCAAGCTAAGCACCCCTGTTTGCACAAATACAAAAAAGTGATTAGTATAAAGCAAACTGTACTATGAATTGAAAGTTTCAACAGGCACATACATGGTCCATGTAGAGAACACTTCTAGAAAAATGGAACTCACCAGAAAGAATCCTAGAACAACATTGTACTCGCGCATCACAGCAAAAAAATGGAGATTTGTCAGTTCTTCTGAGCTGAAGTTAGTTTGGTGTTGTGGGGAGTAATGTAACCATCCTTCAACTGCTCCTTCTGATGAGAAGATAGACAGTGCTTCTTCATCCTGGCATAATCGGAACTAGTCACTTCACGTACTCCATATTCTTCTTCAGAGGAAGATGATCCTGTTGTGCAAAGACAAGAGGACTACTAAATGCTAGCATCCATGTTTGCTCAAAAAAAGGAAAGGAAATATTTAAAACAACACAGATGAAGCACTTCCCAAGGACAATACCACTTTTTCATGACAGTATCTAAACAGTAGCACAACACCAATAGAGATGACAAAGCTCAATCATATGGATGAAATCAGTGGGCGAGTACCAACCTTTGTCAGGAGGCTGATTGTGTAGAGCATACAGATGAAGCACTTCTCGGGAACCATCTGTTGCTATCTACGGGGGTGGCCATGCTTACTATATACTCCTCGATTAGTTTAATGTTTCCAACATCTTCTTGTGCAGTTCCACTAAAATATATGGTATCTTCAAAGAAGATCCCTGTTTGCACAAGTAGAGATAATTATGTATGGCATCAAATCAGTGGCAAAACAATTGCTCACTCCAGCCATAGCAATAAATTAAGATGCAAAACTATTTCATTACTTGTGTCATCACAGTTCCAGTGCTTCATTACAGCACCGGGAGTTGACTTTTGTTTTTCTTCCACTTGTTCTTCCCCGTCATCACTTGGTTCAATAACAGACAAGCTTCGCCTTCAATGTAAGATTTGGCATGTCAATTAGGGAGCACAAGTATAGTACTAAACTTAATTTTCTGATGAAAGTGGCAAAATACAGGCCAGCAGTTGTGAAATACCCTTATCTTACCTCAATGGGATATTACGGTGCACATACAGATTGGAAGTCTTGTCTCCATTTGTGCAGTTCACTAAAATCAAGCAACATTATCGTACAAGTAGCACAACATATGAAAGCACACTGCAGAATCATGTGAAAGAAGGCTAGTATTGACCTCTCATGACGCGGAATTCAAACAACTCACAAGAAGAAGATATGAACCAAATTCGCCTTAACGGATAGGAAGTAAGATCTCCTCTTGTGCAGTTCCACTAAGATCAAGCAATCAAGCAACGTTGTCGGTGTGACATTTTGGTTGAACTGCACAAAACACTCTTAAAACAAAAGTGTTTTGTGCAGTGCAACAAAAGGTCACAATGGCAACGAGGTGAAGTAGATAACCCTGTTTACACAGAGGTGCAAAGGAAACAATTAGTGGTCAATAACGGTGGATGACACAGGAGCCAACAAAATGAAGCATCTACCTTATCTAAATGGGAAAGAAAGCAAGACAGTAGCATTTCTCAAACGGTGGCATTGATTAATATTAACATAGAGATTATATTAACAATAAAATTCGTTAAACATGTAATTTGCTTTTAACTGTGGCATTGCATCAATTTTCCAGCGGCATTGTTAGAGGGTGTTTGTTTACAGGGACATTTTGGTGTAGGGACTAAAAAAACTCCGTGTCAGCCACATCTAAACCAAACAGGAGGGACTTTTCGGGACTAAAAGTGGGCATTTGGGACTAAAGAAAGAAGACCCTGAGGGAATCCTTTTGGGACTTTTTCCAATAGTTTCCCCTGCCACGCATCGCACCTTGTTTCTATTAGTTCATTACTAGGGGTAACATGGTCTTTTATCATGTCATTTAATAACCTCTAGTCCATGTTTAGTCCCTGGAACCAAGCAGGTAGGGACTAGGGAGTTTTTAACCAAACAGGGCCATAGATTAACAACAGCTAATGAGTTGCACGGGACAGTGGACGCACCAGCACCATGTGCATCTACCGATGTACTGTGGTCATGCACAGTCTATTGCAACAAAGAACAAACAACCAAGGAGCATATTTGTGTTGGTCCCAGTTTTGTTATCTTTAGACACCTTTCCCTATGTGAGCCCAGCAAATCTAGTCCTACTCAAACTCTACAGCCTTGTCCCTTCCTTTCCTTTTTGAACTAGTACTTTCACCCCTTCCTTTCCTCTTTGAACCACGTCCCAGATTTATGCGATACAACTTTCCCCACTACTTTCCCCCATTCCCTTCCTCTTTGAACCACGTCCTAGATTCATGCTATACAACTTTCCCCCTTCATTTCCTCTTTGAACCACGTCCTAGATTCATGCTATATACAACTTTTCCAACTACTTTCCCCCACTCCTTTCCTCTTTGAACCACGTCCTAGATTCATGGTATACATGCAACTAGAGCAATGCATGTGGAGTAAGTAAAATATACCTTAAGGTTCTTGGGGTGTGGTTCGGTGGGCGACGGGATGGCGGCGAAGAAGAAGGGTCGGAGGCCCTCCCGCGCCGCCACTGGGTGGAAAGTGAACAGCAGTGCCGGTAGTGGATTCCCTCCCTCGCCGACGGTGACAGCGTTAAGCCTCCTTCCCTTCCCGGCGGACAGATCCTGCCGGCTCTTTGAGCAGCAATGAGGGGAGAGAGAGGCCAACGAAGTCTTGTTTAGATCTGGAGAGGGCGAGAGAGTGTGAAGAGAGCAACTACAAGCGCTAAGGATCCAGCGGGAGAGGGCGAGAGAGTGTGAGGAGAGGAACTACAAGCGCTGAGGCTCCAGCGTGTATATATATACTGGAGAGAGAGTGTGAAGCATGCAAACCCTAGAAAACAATTTGACGAGTCAATGAATCCTCCTGGCAAAAATTATGCTCAAGTGTAGTTATCGAACCTGAGACCTCAAGTTTGATGAGCGAACAGGCTAACCAGCTACACAACCCTCCCGTTATGTTCAACGAGAGGAAAATAACCTTTTATACATTCCTGCATTCGTTTGACAGGCATGCCGTGTTTTTGTGTGTGTGTGTGTGTCTGGGAGTCATTAGGATTTCAATCATAATCGTGTCATGTGGCTTTGGTGGTAAGACTATCCACAGTAGTGCAGAAATAATGCAGCCTTAGTCACCTTACCTCTCTCCACGTAGTACGTTGGGTCCCACCAGTCAGAGGGTGAAACAAACAAATTAATAAGAAAAATTAAAAGCGCCATCGGTGTATCTTACTACCTCACACATCTCACTACTGCTCGGGAACACTGTCCAATTGATCCCTCTATTCGCTCACGTACTATTTTAGGTGAATCCTTATTATAACATGCACACAAATTTTGGGCACTTGTATTCGACTTAAGTCAGTGTGCCACCGTATCTCGTATACTTACTACTCCCTCCGTCTAGGTGTAATAAGTCACGTTAGAAGGTGCAACGGGACCAAGGTGCATGTGTGTGCGTGTGCGTGTGTGTGTTTAACAGCATGTGTGTGTTAGAGAGTGCGATAGATCGACCTACTCCTACAGAGATATGGTGTGTAGTGTACGATTTTAGCCGCGAGAGTCGGTGCATCCTCTCATTTCCGGGCGTGTCCGGTAGGGACATGCGGACAGCTGCCACGCCCGCTCCTGACCAGCCTGGCCTACCCAAAGCCCCTCCACCGCCCGCGCGCGCTTCCCGCCCGAAACGGTCAGCACCGCTCCAAAGAATCGGTGTCGCATTCATGCCTGGGCAGAGCGGACGCGACCTCTCACTGGCGCAAGAGTGATGGTTGCTTCGTCCGTCCAACTTACTGCTGGGTCTATGTGATTTGACGGCTCATTGGTCTTTATTACTGAGGTGGTAGGACTGCTGGATGTCCCATGCTTTAAGCGAAAGGAGGTAGTAGATTACAATTTTCTCCATTCTTACATAGGAGGAGTGCAAGAGCAGTGAAAACACGCAGGCTCAGTGATTACATGGCCCACCTCACACTATCACCGTGCGACACCTAACTCTTTACATAGTACTCCCTCCATTCCTAAATATTACTAGATGAGTCCCCGCTCGTTGCCGCGGAACAGCGGTATATCTCTCTGCGCAAAATTATCGATTTCATAGAACTAAAAAAAATCTATAACCGCATGACAAATGTGGTAGCCAAACTAAATAAACTCCCATCATCATTTAGATCATCCCACATAAGAAAAAAAGATCAGCCAACTCCTACTGCATAATGGGATTATATTTTTCTTTTTAACATGTTAATGGGACTTAAACGCTCACTTACATGCATGCTACCGGTGCATGCTTGCATGCAGACATGTTGATGTGATTTAAAACCCACTCACATGCATGTGCCATGGTATTTCTGCATGCTTGCATGTGTCTTAGTGCTGAGGCTCTCAACGTCTAGATCGGACAGCTATTATGACTGATTTACTTCATCTAACGGCTACGTCAATTTTGATGATGTGGCTCAAGTAGAGGATAGAGAATTCCTAGTAGTGGGGGCTAGCTATTACTAGTAGATAAGTCTTTGTAGAGATTCCACTAGGTGAACAACATACGGAACAAAATAAATGAATCTACACTTCAAATGCATCTATATACATCTGCATGTGGTTAATGGTGAAATCTCTACAAAGACTTATATTTAGGAACGGAGGAAGTACTAGTATAGTACTAGTACGTACTGTAATTTATCAGCGAGATAAATTTGTACAATGCTATGAAGCTTCCAGCTCCTGTTACATGTATCTTGCGTCCAAGGTTGCCCGTTGCAACATTTCATCAAATACAAAGGAGACTAACATGCATGCTATTGCATCTCAATGATTGACAGATCATAGCAAATATGTACTCCCTCCGTTCCAAAATAAGTGTCTCAACTTTGTGCAAACTTTAGTACAAAGTTGTACTACTACTAAAGTTGACACTTATTTTGGAACAGAGGCAGCTAAAGAAAAAAACGATCCATGCAGTCCCTAGCCCTTGAACCGTGAACCCTGACCAGGCTTCAATTTGCTGGCAACGTTCGAGCTTCCTAATAAATGAAGTTTGCAACCTTTTGACCATCGGATCATTTTGTGCAGTTTCACCAAAATCGAGATGAGCATCCCTGTGGCAAAGAAATTGAAGAAGCGTGATTAGAATAAGATTACTAGGACTAGTTGATGAGACATAAACTCATCACAAATACAGTACGTAGAAGCCAGTAGAGGTATCAGGTATGTGCGGGGCAAAGAAGTAGAGAAATATCCACAGGGAGTGATGTGGGCAGCTGGAGCAGTGGTGCAAGCCGGCTGTAAAGGGAGTTGTACCTGAGGGACGTAGCTCGACCTTGAGGAGGGCGGCGGGAGGCGGCAACTGCCCACGTCCGGCAGTGAGCAAGGGACGAAGGCAACCTCACCGGCTTTGTGAGAGAGAACGGCGGGGACCCCTGATCGGGACGTGCCGACAGTGGGTTTTCACCGTCGGCGACGGACCACCGCATCTACACTAAGCATCCACCCCTTCCCCAAGCGGACGTGATCCGCCGGGATGTTAGAGATGTGGCCACAGTCGTTTTGTGCGAGAGAGTGTGAAGAGAGCAACCCCAGCAAGCAACCGTGTAGGCTGGCCCGTCCTGACTATGTATATAGTGGAGCGGTTTCCTTTTCTCTCCATATGAACCTATCATATTGCGTACGTGCCACTGAAGAAAAAAAATTATTTATAAATGACGCGGCACCTACTACTCGTTCTCCTATAACCTTGCGCTTGGCATCTCCAAAATATTAACCTTGCGATTGGCTCTTCGCCTCTTCGGGAAGTCGAGCAATAATGGTAGTGCAGTATATATCGTTCTGGCTATATGAGACCGAATGAATTGCTGCACGTCCACCACGTGGGCGAGGGTCGAGGGGCGAGGGAGAGTGCTACTACATACGGAGCAAAATGAGTGAATGTACACTCTAAAATACGTCTATATACATCAGTGTTTGGAGTATGTACTAGTAGTTCATATTGAAATCTACTAAGGACATATATATTCCAAACAATATGATATAATCTCTATAACCAAGGTAGTAGGGACGAGGAGTAAACGGAGGGAGTAGTAAATTTTTCTCCTCGTCCTACGAGCCACCGCGCGCATGGGCGAGGGAAGGAGCAAGCTTCACCTCATCCTGCGAGCCACCGCGCCCGTGGGCGGGGGAGACGGCGTACTAAGCAAGCTTCTCCTTGTTCTGCGAGTTGACGGGACACATCAAAAGTACTCCAGTGTATAGAGCCTTGCCTCTAAGGTAGGCCCCACATGGTTTGCCTCTTTTTTTAATTTAACATAACGCGTCAAGTCGCAATTTGTTTGTTCACCCGTGGTAGACGATCCTCCCTCCACCAAGTGGACAACCAGTACACATGCCAAATTACCACGTGGGCTGCCTTTTTCGTACAGAAATGAGCTCCACCGTGTACCCGCGCGGGTGTGGTTGGGAAAGAGACGGGAGTACGTGCGCCGTGCATGCACCTCTTCTCTTCGTGCACGTCCCCCACCTACGTGGGTGTGTGTGAGAGATACAAACCGCGTTCGTGAGTGTTTTTTGTTTTGTGGGGGGTGGGGTGGGGTGGGGGTTGATTTCGTGAATTATTTGTGGGAATATGTGTCGATGACATCTCAAACAAAATTTTGCATGCAATGTGTGTGAAATGGAGGCCTATCCATATCATACATAGAGGGTCGGGCAATCCACGAGAAGAGAGGGAGGGGTCATAGCTATCGATAGAGTCGAAGAGAGGATCAAGTAGGGTGGGTGCGAGATCGATGAAGAGAGCCATCGAAATTGTGTGTGTGTGCAAGTCAAAGATATAGGGCGACTGGCCTACCGGAACGTTAGAGGGCACATGTCAAGTTTGTGTGTGGCAGGGAGACATGACTAGAGCGCTTGATGTATCGGTGTGTGTGGGGGGAGGGGGTGGGGGGAGGGGTAGGCAGAGGCCTAACTATAGAGGTAGAACGACTCGTATATGTGTTGAGAAGGAGAGACCCAGCTATGTCTTGAGGGAGATCGGTCGACATCCATACATAACTGAAGGACGGGAAATATGATGGGACAGAGAGAGAGAGAGAGGAGAGAGGGAGAGGGAGGGAGAGGGGTAGAGTGCTGGATGGGTGATGGAGTTGCTTCTCGGAGATGTTGGGAGAGGCCTACTAGACAAACTGAGGGTGGAACTGCAATGTTATCAATAAGAGTGGGGATGTGTTTCTGTGTGTGCCTGTGCGTGATAGATCTGTCGGGACGCATCCATGGATGATGAAGGGGAACCATGTGTTTGGTAAGCAAACCTAACTAGATCGGTAGATCAATTGTTGTTTGTCGGAGGAAGGGAGAGACACAACTAATGAGGTAGATCGATCGATGTGTGGGTAAAAACGAGTTATAAGGACCTAGCTGGCTATATGTATAGCGAGAGATCGGTCGGTGTACGTCCATTTGTTAGAGGCAAATAAGGCCCAGCGAGACGGATAGACAGAGAGAATGGAGCTAGGAGGTGGTGCGAGAGGCCCAACTACTAGCTGGATAGGGGGAGGAGTGTGCGGTTGTGAGATCGATTAAAAGAGGGGTGAGAGTTTACACGTGTGTCTGACCATATGAGAGACACGAGGCAAGGACACATAAAGGAGGAGATTGAAGCTGTGTGTGTATGCTGTAGGCAGGCATCGCTGGAGAGGTTTATCGATCGGTGTGTGTCGGAAAGGAGTTGTGGAGACTCTGGGAGAACGACCTAAAGGAAAAAATGAATGTGCCCGGTGGATAGAATGCCGAGGGAGGGGGAGGGCGAGGAGGGCGTGTGCATGCACGAGAGAAAGTTAGTGGTAGCTACAAAGGTTAGAGGATTGTGTGGGTGTAAGAGACTAACAAAGATCATAATTTGATATGAAAGCGGATTCATATATTTGAATAGGAGATCATAGTGTTTTAAACATTGCATGCATGAATATAGCGGTGATACACGTGCTGTGCACATGTTATACCATAATGTGATAATGCATGGCGTTTGCAACTCACAGCTAAATGCCGAACAATCTAAACCATACTATACATCAAACAATCTCACATTTTATTTGAATTTGTGATAATGTGTGGCGTTTGCAGCTTACAACTAAATATCGAGCAATCTAAACAATACTATATATCGAACATTCTCACATTTTATTTGAATTTGTGGTAATGTGTGGTGTTTGCAACTCACATCTAAATACTTGTAGGCGTAGGGGGCGGGGCACCATACATAATGTGATAAACACATTATACATATGAGACATGGTTTAGATTATGAAGATCTAGCTAGAGCTAGAAATGTAATGTGATTTGAAATCAAAATAAAGTGGATTCAAAAAATCTAGTTCGAGTTCATATAGTACACATAGTTCATATGTAACTCGAGACTGATCATGTGGTGTGCTGTGAAGATAATACACAAACGATGGTTTAACTTGACAATAATGATGATTGTAGATCTTATTAAAACAGAGAAACGAATTCAAATGCTTTGACTTCACAACAATCATTACTGTAGATCTTATTCAAATTTAGTTCATATTGAAGCGGTAGTATATACGTTTGGAATGCACTAAAACGTTCATTTGAGTAGTAGGTTGCATGCATTATACACGTAGCGAAATATTTTAATTGAACATAACATGAATTCAAAGTTTTGAATGACATTTGTAGTGCGCATTGATTTGGTACAGTACACGTTAGGCTTGTCCGGAAATTTCAACCCGCGCCTTGTTAGCCCGAAATATTTAAGATATATCTTTGTCTCGTTGTGCTCCGACAACTCCCTCCATCTCAACCCGCGCCTTGCTATTCCGAAATTACAACGCGCGCGAAAACTCCCACCTCCTGTGAAATCCCGACACGCGAAATGCCCGTGGTACCCCTGAACCGAAAGAACCGCCTCAAATCGGTGGGGGGGTACTTTCGTAACTTACCCCACATTTCGGACAAGCGCGTCTCTAAGCCATGGTTCCCCACTGCCATCCCATCCGCCCACCCATTCGTACACCGAGGCCGCGAAAACCCGCGACGAAACCCCACACCCTGCTCCGTCCGCCACCCAGCCGGAGCTTCTTCCCCGACGACGTCGTCCACAGCAACACCTCGACGTCCCTCATCCACCGTACCGGATGAGGATCCGTCGTCGATCTCATCGTCCCGCCGGTTCAGCCACCCCGTCCTCCACCTCCAAGGAGCTGCCCCGACGTTCCCCTCGTCTTTCGCGCCACCTCCATTCCCACACCGCCGTCTTCACCTGCACCACCGGAAGAGCATCATCATCACCGTTTCCTCGGATGAAGCTGCGGCCTAATCGGCGCCACCAAAGAGGTTGTACACTAATCGCCGCATTTTCTTCTTGATTCGATCTCACGGTGCTGCCAGCGCTCGGTCCCGAGCCGACACGGTGTGGCTCCATCCACGGCGGCGTCGCCGGCCACTTCCTCCACGGCGTCGCTCCTCAGCGGCGACGTCCACATCAGTAGGAGCCGCTGCTGCTTTAGCTCTCGCTCGCGCTGCTGCTCTGCTCTTGCTCTCGGTCCCCTGCCTGGTCTGCTCTTGCTATTGCTCTTGCTCGCGCTGCTGCTCTCGCTCTTGCTCTTGCTTGCGATGCTGCTCCGATTTGGCTACACTTCAGTCGACTGAATCGACTTTTGGGTCAGTCGATTTCCAAGGGGTGGGCTCGCCGGGGTGAAGGAAGAACCAGCCGCAGCAGGGAGGGGGGCTCGCCGGAGAGGTACCCCACTATCTATCTTAGGGTTCAGGATGGGGGCGGTGGTCGCCGGCGGTGGCGGGGCGTTGGCGGGGCGGTGGCGTGGGGATCGCCGGAGAAAAAGCTCGGCACGGGGGGGCCTAGAGGGATGGCCGGGGTGGCGGCGGACCGGCGGTGGGGAGTGTTTTCGGGGCGGGCGGGGCGGCGCACCGCCGGCCGCGGGCGGCGGGGGGCTGCTGTTTGGCCGGTGGTGGCTGGCGGCTCAGGGGGGTGGAGGTTGAAGATGAACCGCAGGCCCTTGATTTCGTATCCAACGGCTGCAAAATCGACTGACCAGAGATGAAAAAGTCAGTCGACCGACGTGTAGCCTCACCTTGCTAGTGCGTTCAGTTTCGACAGCAAAATTCAGTTTCGACAGCAAAATTCATTTGGAAGTTAGGTTCAGTTTCGACAGTTAAGTTCAGTTTCGACAGTTAAGTCAGAGATGAGCGGCTGATGTATTTTACATCTAGCACTTTGTGGTTATGTATTTTACGTCATGTATTGGAGATGCTATTAGAATTCCACTCAGGTTAACGTTGTTCGTTGTCTCTCTTGTCCTGCTTCAGCCTCGGCGTCGTACAACTCACCGGAGCTGCTCCAACGACGAAACCCTCCATCACAGCGGAGCAGTACCTCGGGCTCCATCTCCAGACGCCTAAGATCTTCTTCCCCTCCTCCGACAGCAAAGTCAGCCGGAGCATCCTCACCGGCCAACCCAATCACGCTGAGATCGACATGGCTTCGCCAAAGAGGTTGTACACTTGTTGCATCTCTTTTTTACTCTACATGTTATATATATTGTCCACTGAGCACACGGATTTGTTCCTTTAGTGTCTCCTTGAAAGAAAAAACGTAGGAATTTTAATTTTCACTTGTCCTCCTTTTCAAATTCCTATTCATGAAGCATAAGACTAAGAGATAGTAGCATAATAGCATTATAACCGTACATTTTCTTTTGGTTTGACTTAATCTCACCATGCTTCTTTGCATCCTGTGATCTTCCAATTGTTGTGAATCAAACACCCAGATTGGCAGAAATCCTGTGTTTTTAAATTCTCTGTTTTGCACGTGCATTCCTATCCTATTCCTGTCTATTTCCTATCCCTGCATTGTTGGAATCCTCTAATTCAAATGCGCCCTTACAGAATTACTTCTCTTATAGATAGTTGTCGAAGAAAACCTTGCGTGGTTTGTCCCCGTCCTGCTGTGTCGTCCTTCACCCTAGCTCAGCTGCTCCAACGACAGAAGGGTCCAGTAGAGCAGGGATCTGGCCTCTAGACTGTCTTTTGCCGCCTCAGATCTTCTTCCCCGCCGCTGGCAGCCATGAAAACTGCATTACCATCATCAACCAAGCAGATGACCTCGAGGACTACACGGGTCCGCAAGAGAGGTCGCACTCTTTCGTGTCTGCTTACGTTATGCATCGCTTAATATTACATGCTACTTTATCGTCCTGTTCACCGATTAGACTCTGAGTCAGCTCCAAACTAATGGTCAAACTCGAGTTTTTAAATGGTTGTGGGGTACATATCGGGGCCTCTATCAATAGTATCTATCTACTATTTGGTTAATCTCCGGTGTCTACTATGAGTTTCATGTTGGGTGGGAAACAAACAATAAAGAAGCCATTATCTGTATTTATTAACTGAAGCCATTATCTGCCTGCTATTATTGGTTTTGGGTCTATCCACAGGTTGCTACCATCACTCTGGATTTCTGCATGCACTCCTTACATAATCTCACTATGTTTTATTCCTATGCATGACAGTTATTGTAAACAATGGAACTGAACATGTAGAGCAAAACAGACGAGCCTTGCGTGGCAATATAATTTCATGCAGACGTTGCTCCATGGTAGGCGCAAAGGCAGCACCCCTCCATGCATTTCGGATTGTAATCGAGAGGAAGATATCTGTTCTGAAGGGGATTCAGAAGGAGAAGATAACTCCTATCTACCCCCTGAGGTCTTCGCTCTAACTTGGCATGCTGATGTTGGTTATATCATGCATATGGTGTCTTGCATTGCTTACTTTATACATCAAATATGTCATCTCCTTAGTTTAGACATCCTTTGTGTGAATGCCATCTGTTTAGTTTATTCATCATTTATGTGAATTATGCAACGCCACCTTGTTTAGCCAGGCATCATATATGTGAATTTTGCAATGCCATCCTGCTTAGCCAGTCATCTTATATGTAAATTATATCAGGCCACCTTTTTTTTGTTACATATTACATTCGTCCATAATGTTAGTACATTCAACTGCTCTTCGTGTGCATCAGCCATTTGACACGGTGATGGCAAATTCTGGAGTGAAAACAAGGTCTTCTGAGCAGATTATGCTATCTGACGAAGCGCATATCTCACTGGTTATGGATAGCTCCTCAGAGGAGGATTCAGAGACAGATGACAAGTCCTATTCCCCCCCGAGGTGTATGCTCTAACTTGGCAGGGTTATGTTGCTCATATCGTGTGTATGGTGTCTCGCATTGCTATGCCATTTGATTAGTTTAGACATGCTTTGTGTGAATGCCACCTGTTCAGTGTCCAATTACCATATATGTGAATTATGCATTGCCATCTTGTTGCAAGACATTATATATGTGAATTATACAATGCTATCTTGTTGCAAAGGCATTATATATGTGAATTATGCAATGCCATGCTGTTTAGCCAATCATCATGTATGTGAATTATATCATGCTATCATTTTTTTGTATTACGTGTTCCATTTGTCGACAACGTTTGTATATTCAACTACTCTTCCTGTGCATCAGCCATTTGAAGCGGTGATGGAAGTATCTGGAGTGAAAACAAGGTATTCAGAGTAGACAATGCTACCTGCTGAAGCAGACATCTTGCCGGCTACAGAGATCTCCTCAGAGGAGGATTCAGAGACTGATGACCAGTCCTATTTCCCCCCTGAGGTCTATGCTCAAACTTGGCAGGGTTATATTACCCATGTCATGCATGTTGTCTTGCATTACTTAGTTTTTACATCATATATAGATTGCCATCTGCTTACTTGCTTACTATATAAATCATATATTTGAATTATATCATGCCATCATGTTTACATAGTACATACACATCATCTATCTGAATTATGACATGGCAACCCATTTAATAAAGACACCATATAGTTATATCATCTCATCCTGTTTAGTGTTTACAATCATCATATTTAGAATTATGGCATTCTATCCATGAATGTATGTGAATTATGGCATGCCAACCTATTTAATAAACACATTATATAGTTATGTCATGTCATCCTGTTTACATAGTATCATATTTTGAACTATGTCTTTCCATCTTTTTTAGTTAGCTATCATAATGTGAAATTGTGTCATGCTATCCTGTTTAGTTAGCCATCATATATGTGAAATCGTGTCATGCTATCCTGTTTGGTTAGACAACATAAATATGAATTATTTCATGCCCTCTTTTATTCCCCACTATCCATTGCACCTGTCTATCATACAATGTCTATACTTTCAATTACTTTTCTTGTTTATCAGCCATTTGAATTGGAGAGCGTGATGGCAGTATCTAAGGGAGTAACAACACGGTCTTCAGAAAAGATAGTGCTACCAGTTGATGCAGATAGAACCACGGTTGTACTTGCCCAAGAACCAGATCCACCACACATAACCCAGACTCTCGCATATTGTACCCCTACCTAGTTGGACAGAGAACCAGCTACACCCCTTTTAACCCCAACCCCGGCAGATAGTAACCCAGTTCCAGTTGACATAGCACCGTCTCCACCACAGAGCACCCAAACACGAGCGGTTAGTAAGGGTTACAGTGCCCAAAGCATGAGGACCACCACTCCAAATCCCAACTCAACACTTAAAGGAGAAGAGGATTTGTTCTCAGGTCAGGTTCTGTAGCTATGGTTGATACTCCTTTGCTCTTGCATTACTGTATTTACTCATACCAACTATCTTCAAATTTGAAGGATGGAATTGAAACTCCAATGGCGTAACAGGTATGTTTTAAACCTGTTTCTTTAACTGGTTTGCTGTTGTAACCTGCTCTATGTTGATTTCAGTTTCGATTGAATAAACAGTTATGTTCTCATGTCATGCACATTACAAGTGTTGTTATTGCTCTATAGTTACCCACACTTATATTTTGTCTATTCTGCTTTGTCTTGAACAAATATTATTTGAACTGTGTCTCTATCTTGATTTGGCAACAAAAACTAGAATGATATAGACCATAAAGTGACCATGGCACATAGATATATGTTTGTTTCATGCTGTTATCCTGTCCACTTTACTACTGAAGTCATTTACCAAAATGAGTTTCATATACAACATGGTAAACATGTGATGTGTCTGCTTGTTTCTCTTTTAGAATGCGGACAAAATATTGGAGAACAGTACCGCGTTATCCAATGGTAAAGGAAGTAATGTAGATAAGGTTCAAGATAGTGAGACATCCCTGTTGGTCTCCAAGAAAGCTGATAAAAACTATCTTGACGACAGTGAGGGAACCCAAAAGTCCTGCCTTGATGTAGTGTTCGAGTTACTGGCCACTACTGCTGGCACAAGCTCTTCGAACTCGCTGCCTGAATCAGGTCGTCTTCTTGAGTCTCAACTTCAAGTTGAAAGACATCGATCAGATGTGCTGCGACAGGAAGCTGAAGGACTAAGGAAGTCCCTGCAGAATTCAGATGCATATTTTCTGGTGCAACAACAAGCGCTGGAGGATTTGAGCGCCAAACAAGAGAAAGTTAATAAGCTTGCTAAGCATCTTGCCAGCATTACAGGTACCCAGGATATTGTTTCTTCAGATCTTCTGAAGTGGTTTCAGTTCTGGATTTGTTTAGCTGTGGCGTTTATTTGCGCTGGTCGCCAACTTTGACAACCAGTGTATATGATATGCTGCTTTGTTCCCTATATTTGTACTGGTGGTGAACTTTGATGCCCAGTGGATGTAATATGTGTAACAATCGTGATAGCCTAGCATAAGTTGCTTGCTTATTTATTTCCTTGTTGTCTTGTTTATTTGTTTGCTTGTAGTCAGTGCAGTTCTTTTTAAAACTAGGCCACAGTAACCATGGGCTAATATTTACTGTAGTGACATTGGGCCTCCTACAGGTCGTAGAAACAGTGGGCCTTCTACGGGCCGTAGAAACAGTAGGCCTTCTACAGGCCATAGAAACAATGGGCCTTCTACGAGCTGTAGAAACAATGGGCCTTCTACGGGCCGTAGAAACAATGGGCCTTCTACGGGCCGTATCATCAATGGGCCTTATACGGGTCGTATGACCATAACGGGCCATCGTTAATAGGCCGTATTTGATGAATTTGCTCATGGAGGTGCGCTTGCCGGAGTGGGTGAGCAAATTCATCTCCGAATCTGTGGAGCGTGCCCTCCCCTTTTTCAAGATCTTAAAGAAGATGGGCCCAGTGGAGTGGACCCCAGAGGCCGAGGCGGTGTTGCAAGACTTGAAGAAGTACCTCTCCCCTGCCCCGGTGCTGGTTGCGCCTAAACCACAAGAACCGTTGCTGCTATATCTAGCGGCAAAAACCAAGTGGTTAGCGCCGCATTGGTGGTTGTCGGTGTCAAAACCGGCGGATCTCGGGTAGGGGGTCCCAAGCAGTGCGTCTTAGGATCAATGGTAACAGGAGGCAAGGGACACAATGTTTACCCAGGTTCGGGCCCTCTCGATGGAGGTAAAACCCTACTCCTACTTGATTAATATTGATGATATGGGTAGTACAAGAGTAGATCTACCACGAGATCAAAGAGGCTAAACCCTAGAAGCTAGCCTATGGTATGATTGTTGTTGTATATGTCTATCGACTAGCCTGGCCCCGGTTTATATAATGCACCAGAGGCCTAGGATAACAAGAGTCCTAGCCGAATACGCCGGTGGGGGAGGAGTTCTTGTCTTGATCGCCAAGTCTTGTGGATTCTTCCTTGTATGCAGCAGCTGTCCGGACTGGCCCATGAGTATACGGCCATGGGGGTCCTCGGCCCAATCCAACTGATCGGGAGACAACGCATTGAGTACCCCCTAGTTCAGGACACCGTCAGTGGTGCAGAGAGAGGCCGATGAGGAGACGGCAGCAGCGGCAGAGCCAATGGTTGGCGGGCCAGAACCCTCCCCGGCAGGGCTCGGTCCCGGCAAGACTGGCGCCGGCACGACAGGACCCGCACGGACAGGTGAAGTGGCGCAAAGGAAGAAGATGGTGCAACACCCGGTTTACTTCGTTAGCTCCCTCTTGCAGGGAGCTAGGTCAAGGTAATCACACTTATTGTGGACAAAGTCAGTGATGCCTGCATTCTCAGCCAAGTAATAGAAGTTTTCATAAATTCCAGCAGCCTTCAAGAATGCATCACAAGGCCATTCACACGGCCGGACCTCCGTGGTGCGTGGAAGGTTGTACTTGGGCTTTTCATTCTCTTCATTCTCTTTTTCCTTCGAACCTTGGCTCGAGGAGCCTCTCAACAATCTTGTTGGGATATAACTATTAGGTATGACCCGCCCAGGGCACCGGGTTATACCTATGGCGATTCATGATATGAAGCCCACGAGGATATCGAAGATGGTGGTTCACAAGCATGGGCCCAAGGCCCAAGGGAGACTTAAGGCCCGTAGGGGTAAACCGCCATATATGTAAGACTTGTATTGTAAGGCATGTATAGATAGTCACCGAGCCGGACACATTGTCTATGAGCCGGCCGGGACTCCGTGAGCCGCTAGGTGTCAACCTGTGTATATAAAGGGACGACCCGGCGGTGGTTCAAGGCAAGAAAGAAGAGATGAAAGCTAGGTCAATCGTATTTGCTCCCTCGTAATCGAGACATAAGCAATACCACCTCAAACTGGATTAGGCCTTTACCTTCACCACAAGGGGACGAACCAGTATAAATTCCTGTGTCCTTTGTCCCGTTTAACCCCTTTAAGCTAACCTAGTAGCAATGGCTCCACGACTAAGTCCTTTCACTAGGACATTTGTCGTGACTATTCCACGACAGTTGGCTCCCACCATGGGGCTGGCGCACGGTGGTTTCGAGTTCTTAAAGGGCAGCTTCGAAGGGATCAAGGGATACGCTGTGGGCTGGATGACCAAGAGTCTCGCGGCAAGCTCTACATCGATGATGCAAGCCGGGGCCCCGAGGCCGGCTCAATTGAGTATGGGTACCGGGTCCCCTTCGGCGGAATCTACATCTTCATAGGCATGATCGGCAAGCCGAGCCCTGAGCCGTACATCTGCACCGACATCATCAAGACGGATCAACGTGCGAGACCTGCCCGAGCTCAGCCCGCCGTGAAATGTGCCTTCATGGGATTCATCCATGGAGTGGAATTTAATGAAGGATCTATGTCTGGCAGTGAGACGACCATCTATTCTGATGGTGAGTCGTCCACATGCGAGACTACTTCATTGTATCAACTGCTAGATGGCAAGCTTGGGGGTTGTTCCGATGGTGACAGTATTTCGGACCCCTATGAGCCACCGAACAAGGTTGGGATCTTTATGGCCGATACATAGCCTGGTCAGAATTCTTCAACTATAGCGGCAATGATCTCTGGGTCAGCAGCGGCAACGGCGACCGTGGCAGGAGGTCCTATGCGCCCGCTGGCTCAGGTTTTGACTGCTTTAATGGATAAACTGACAGATCTGTTGACAACAGAGGTCAACCTGGCGAATCAAGCTCAGCATAATGCAGATATTGCAAAGTTACGTGATGAGGTAGCACTAGCCAAGAAAGACCTGGTGGCAGAGGACGTCAGGATAGCCGCAGAGCGGGCTGCCCTAGACGCTCAGGCTCAGCAGATTCAGTCAGAGGCTTTCCGGCTTACGATGGATCAAAACGCTTCAAATGAAATCATGAGGAGGAGGCACAAGTCTCATCTACCTCCGGTTTACGAGGCGAGAAACCTCTTTTGCATACCTGGAGCAGGGACCAGTAACCCGCCGCAGACAAACTGGGTTGCAGCACCTGGGGTCGGAATGCCGGTTCAGCCACACGTGACGGAGCTACCTCCTTTGGATAATGTTCCGCCTCAGCATGTGCCGACACCACCAGGTCATTATTCTAACCCTTTGGATAACACGATTGCTGCGGTAACACGACCGGCGGCTCTCCCAATAGATGGAGACTCTGCAGCAGCGGTTGAAACACGAAGGGCCAGGGAGCTTCTTCAAACTGCATTGGTGCAACAGGATGCATATTCTTACAGTCAGGATAGGATTCATTCAACCCCTCGTCCAAGCCAGAGTTATAGCAGACACATGGACTCGTCGGCCGTTTCAAGCAATGAACAGCGTCGTAACCAGCCACGTGGGCATGATCCGGCGCGTGATGGAGATCATGACTTGGTTGATCAGGACAGAGTGCATCAGGAGGCTGAGCAGGCGGCTCAGTGGGCGGATCACCAACCCCTTCTGGTTTATCCAACGGCTTCACTAGAGGCAGGTGTGACCTCTAGAACTACATGTGTACCCTCTTTGGTGCCTGAGGGATTTCTGGATTAACGGGTCCTCGGACGGCCGGACTATGTAGTGTGGGCCGGACTGTTGGGCCGTGAAGATACAAGACTGAAGACTCTCTCCCGTGTCTAGATGGGACTCTCCTTGGCGTGAATGGCAAGCTTGGCGCCCGGATATGAAGATTCCTTTCTCTGTAACTGACTTTGTACAACCCTAGTCCCCTCCGGTGTCTATATAGATCGGAGGGCTTAGTCCATAGAGGCAATCATAATCATATAGGCTAGACTTCTAGGGGTTTAGCCATTACGATCTCGCGGTGGATCAACTCTTGTAATACTCATATTCATCAAGATCAATCAAGCAGGAAGTAGGGTATTACCTCCATAGAGAGGGCCCGAACCTGGGTAAACATCGTGTCCCCCACCTCCTATTACCATCAACCTTAGACGCACAGTTCGGGAACCCCTACCCGAGATTCGCCAGTTTTGACACCGACATTGGTGCTTTCATTGAGAGTTCCGCTGCGTCGTCACCAAAAAGGTTTGATGGCTCCGTCAATCATCTACAACAATGCAGTCCAGGGGGAGGTTTTCCTTCCCGGACAGATCTTCATATTCAGCGGCTTCGCACTGCGGGCCAACTCGCTTGGCCATCTAGAGCAGATCGACAGTTATGCCCCTGGCCAGCAGGTCAGGTTTGGAAGCCTGAATTACGTTGCCGATATCCGCAGAGACTTGATCTTCGACAAATTCGAGCCCATGGCAGCCGCTCCCTGCCACTACGATGAACATGACCTAAATCTGTCATCAGACCGTGCCCAGGAGATAGCGCTTGTAACTGCTCTGGCCCTGGATCCGGAGCAGATTGCGTCGTCCGAGGACGGGAAGCTCAACCCCGCTGTGGAATCCGCAGACTTAGCGGCGTTAGAGCTGCACACAAATTCAACCTCGAGCGGGGCCTGTGTAACTAGAACCTCGGATTCGTCTCTGGCCATAGGTTCCGAACCGCGTGCATCCACGCCCATCGATCGTGCGCTGATCCTTGAGTTCAGCTCCGCAGACATCTTCCAGCACTCACCTTTAGGCGATGTGCTAAACTGATTAAAAGCCCTCTCCCTATCAGGGGACTCTTAGCCAAACTATATGCGGTTTGGATTGGAAGCTGATGACGGAGAATTCCGCTTCCCACCCACCACCCACTTCATAGCCACTGTCGAAGACTTACCCAACATGCTCGATTACGGCTTCGAAGACATCGACGGTTTGGACGACGATGACGGAGAGGAGCAGGCACAAAAACCACCGCTTACAGGGCACTGGACAGCCACCTCCTCGTATGACATACATATACATGGTGGATACACCCAAAGAGAACAACAGCGACAATGAAAAGGATCCAGTCGAGGATAAGCCTCTTGAGATACAGCCAAAGTGCCAACGTCAACGACGCTGTTCTAAACCATGTCGTGGAAAAAACAGCAATACCGGCATAAGAGAAAATAATACCCCGGATGATGCCAAAGACAATGAAGACCCCATTGAGCCAACTTCCGAACAAGATGAACGGGAGGATGGGCGAGTCACCCCTAATGAACAGGACGTTAACAAAGACTCGGAGGATAGTAATTATCTTCCACCCTCCGAGGATGAGGCGAGCCTCGGTGATAAAGACTTTATCGTGCCTGAGGAGCCCGTCGATCATGAGCGCTTTAAGCGCCAGCTAATAGCCACTGCATGGAGCCTGAAAAAGAAGCAACATCAGTGCTACGTCTTGAGCTTGCGTTGGTTTTCCTCGAAGAGGAGAGGGTGATGCAGCAAGTGTACCGTAAGTATTTCCCTCAGTTTTGAGAACCAAGGTATCAATCCAGTAGGAGGCTCCTCAAAAGTCCCACACACCTACACAAACAAACTGAGAACTCGCAACCAATGCAATAAAGGGGTTGTCAATCCCTTCACGGCCACTTGCGAAAGTGAGATCTAATAAAGATAGTATGATAAGATAAATATATTTTTGGTATTTTATAATATAGATGCAAAAGGTAAAGATGCAAATAAAAGTAGATTGAAAGCAAATATGATAAGAGATAGACCTGGGGGCCATAGGTTTCACTAGAGGCTTCTCTCAAGATAGCATAAGTATTACGGTGGGTGAACAAATTACTGTCGAGCAATTGATAGAAAATCGCATAGTTATGAGATTATCTAGGCATGATCATGTATATAGGCATCACGTCCATAACAAGTAGACCGACTCCTGCCTGCATCTACTACTTTTACTCCACACATCGACCGACTCCTGCCTGCATCTAGAGTATTAAGTTCATAAGAACAGAGTAACACATTAAGCAAGATGACATGATGTAGAGGGATAAACTCATGCAATATGATATAAACCCCATCTTGTTATCCTCGATGGCAACAATACAATACGTGCCTTGCAACCCTTTCTGTTACTGGGTAAGGACACCGCAAGATTGAACCCAAAGCTAAGCACTTCTGCCATGGCAAGAAAGACCAATCTAGTAGGCCAAACCAAACTGATAATTCGAAGAGACTTGCAAATATAACTCAATCATACATAAAATGATTCAGAGAAGATTCAAATATTATTCATAGATAAACTTGATCATAAACCCACAATTCATTGGATCTCGACAAACACACCGCAAAAAGAGTTTACATCGAATAAATCTCCACAAGAGAGGGGGAGAACATTGTATTGAGATCCAAAAAGAGAGAAGAAGCCATCTAGATAATAACTATGGACCCGTAGGTCTGTGATAAACTACTCACAACTCGTCGGAGGGGCAAGGATGTTGATGTAGAAGCCCTCCATGGTCGATTCCCCCTCCGGCAGAGTGCCGGCGAAGGCCCCAAGATGAGATCTCGCGGATACAGAAGGTTACGGCGGTGGGAATTGTGTTTCGTTGTGCCCCTGGATGTTTTCGGGGAACGTAGGTATATATAGGAGGAAGAAGTACGTCGGTGGCCGCCCGAGGGGCCCATGAGACAAGGGGCGCGCCCTACAGGGGCCCCTATCTCGTGGGGTCCTCGGGAGCTTCTTGACTTGCACTCCAAGCTCTCCGGATCACGTTCGTTCCAAAAATCATGCTCCCGAAGGTTTCATTCCATTTGGACTCCGTTTGATATTCCTTTTCTTCGAAATACTGAAATAGGCAAAAAAAATAGCAATATGGGCTAGGCCTCCGGTTAGTAGGTTAGTCGCAAAAATGATATAAATGTGTAAAATAAAGCCCATAAACATCCAAAAGGGGTAATATAATAGTATGGAACAATCAAAAATTATAGATATGTTGGAGACGTATCAAGCAGCTTCAAGGTGATCAAGATCTACTCAATGACAGATGGACTATAATGTCCTGGCAGCCGAGGAATACGGCCTCGAGCACCCAACCAAAAGTTACCCGAAACACAAATTGTTACCCCAATTCGATGACAAGGCACTGGAGCCCGTCCTGCCAGCGCGTAATGAGGCTGACCGATCACCACGTGGCCGGGACAAAGTGGCAACTCAAGCCGAACACCAGCCCGCACTACCTCGCCATCAAAGCAGAGACACAATAGCTCGAGGATACACATATGACCTGCAACACGACCTGGAAAACAGAGCAGGTCAGACCAGATCGATATATGGATAGCGGGGGCGTGCCCTGATGCGCGATGATGGCCATCCGGCCGGACATGACGAACATAACCACGCCCGGGCCAAAAACCGCAGATGAACTCCATCCGAGCTACGTCGCAACTTGGCCCAATATAGAGGTGTCGCACACCCCCTCTGCTTCACTAACGAAGTAATGGAACATGAATTCCCGGAATTGTTTAAACCCGTGAACATCGAATCATATGATGGGACAACAGACCCCGCGGTATGGATTGAGGATTTTCTCCTCCATATTCATATGGCCCGCGGTGATGATCTTCACGCCATCAAATACCTCCCGCTAAAACTCAAGGGACCTGCTCGACACTGGTTGAACAGTTTGCCCGAAAACTCAATTGACAGCTGGGAAGACTTGGAAGACACCTTCCTCGACAACTTCCAGGGTATATATGTCCGACCTCCGGATGTCGACGACTTAAGTCACATAGTTCAACAGCCCGGAGAGTCAGCCAGGAAATTTTGGACTAGGTTCTTAACTAAAAGGGACCAGATCGTCGACTGTCCGGATGCCGAATCCCTAGCTAGCCTGTAGCAACAACAATACAAGCGAACCTGGCACTTCTGAAGCCAGAAATAGCAACGGCAAGCCCCGACACAACAGACACAAGCATTGAAGTAATGGTGACAACACCGAGGACACATCGGTCAACACCGGATTTAGTGGCTCTAAGTCTGGTCAGCGGAAGAAGCCATATAAAAGAAACAATCCGGGCTCGTCCAGCTTGGACCGCATACTCGATCATCCATGTCAAATCCACGGCACTCCTGATAAACCAGCGAATCATACCAACAGAGACTGTTGGGTTTTTAAACAGGCCGGCAAGTTAAATGCTGAGAACAAGGAGAAGGGGTCGCAAAGCAAGGACGATGACGAGGAGCCAAGGCCATCGAACATAGGGGGACAGAAGAAGTTTCCCCTCCAAGTTAAAATGGTGAACATGATATACGCTACCTATATCCCCAAGAGGGAGCGTAAGCGCGCGCTCAGGGACGTCTACATGATGGAGCCAGTTGCCCCAAAGTTCAACGCATGGTCGTCCTGCCCGATCACCTTCAATCGCAGGGACCATCCGACGAGTATCCATCATGGCGGTTCAGCCGCACTGGTCCTCGACCCAATCATTGATGGATTCCACCTTACGCGAGTCCTCATGGACGGTGGCAGCAGCCTGAACATGCTCTATCAGGATACAGTGTGCAAAATGGGTATTGATCCCTCAAGGATCAAGCCCACAAAAACCACCTTTAAAGGAGTCATACCAGGGGTAGAGTCCCGCTATATGGGCTCAATCACATTGGAGGTGGTCTTCGGATCCCCGGACAACTTCCAAAGCGAAGAGTTGATCTTCGATATCATCCCCTTCTGCAGCGGCTATCACGCACTGCTCGGACGAACCGCATTCGCTCGTTTCAATGCAGTGCCACACTACGCTTATCTCAAGCTTAAGATGCCTAGACCACGCGGTGTCATAACAGTCAATGGAAACATGAACGCTCCCACCATACTGAGGAGCACACCGCTGCCCTCGCCGTAGAAGCACAGAGCGGCCTTTTCAGGCAGAACCTTAATTCCGTGGCCAAGCTCCCGGACACTGTCAAACGAGTCCGAACTACTCTGTAGCAGGACAGTCCAGCTTGTCAAGAGCTCGACTAGTAATTCGGCCTCCGTCCCAGTCCCAACCAAATGGCGGCATTCGTACCGCGCGTACATAACTACGCACTCAAAATACCATGGGCATAGACGGAGGCACAACTAGATCATGGTCCATAATACGGCTCAACCTCCCTTGGACCCACATACTTTCACTTTTTCTTTTTCTTTTCAGGTTTGTTTTTTTCCCGAGGCCTTTCCTGGTGGCGTGATTGTCGGACCTATCAAGGGACGGATACACCAAGATGGCAAGAAGCATTGACGTTTAAGGGAATTTCTAGGTGGTCTCTTTAAATGATCGTTATGCCTGTTTTAAGGACCCGCACGCAGCTCTCCCTTGGTCATGGCATGTTAAATAGTCCTGTTGCTTATCGCACTACTTGTACAAATATGCTTAAACGTATTAAATCAAACTATAATGGAAAATAGTTTGTGGCCCAATTTCTGCGGCATTATCCTATTACTTTGTTTTTTTGATATTCTTATCAATTGCACCCGTACACTCTGGTACGTCTGAATTTGCCAGGGGCTTCATTACGCCCCATAATACGGCAACAAAGTCCGAACACTTTTTTATAGCATAGTTCGACACCCCGAACTTTAGCATTATATGCATCGGCTCCAAATCATGTCTTTGGTCAATAGTTGGGTTGCCCGGCTCCTGTGCTTACTACCTTACATTCCGCTATATCGGCTAGGGTAGTAAAGGGAGAACTACTGCGATTGTGTCCTAGTTTATCCGGATGAGCACCTCAGTAGAGAAAGCCGAAAATTGACTGTCATGATGCGGCGTGAGCCGGTCAGCTGTTCGAGAGATTTCAAATCTTTTGCAATTTTTTCCGCATTATGCGATGGATTGATTTTTATCCAATCAGGTGTTTACAACACCCCTAGTTCGGGCAAACGAATACTAGGGGCTGCGCCTAAATTTCTATTGTCAAACTCCTATGGCTAAGTGAGGGTGATAAAGCCACACAGTCCGATTGCCTGGTTCGTTGCGCTAAACACCTCCTTCAAGGACCAAACCTCTGGATCAAGAGTGTTTAGATTCCATCTCGGACACCCCCGTACTAACTACGTGGGGGCTGAAGCCGAGGACTGGCCAACTCTCAGATTCAATAAAAACAGCCGCACAGGAGATAAAAATTTAAATAAAAAAACAAGCATTATATTACATCACGACCGCTCCGAATCATTATAGCATTATATGCATCAGCTCCGAATCATGTCTTGGGTCAATAGTTGGGTTTGCCCGGCTCCCATGTTTTGGTACCTTACGTTCCGCTATATCGGCTAAGGTAGCATTGGGAGAACTACTGCGATTGTGTCCTGGTTCTTCCGGACGAGCACCTCAGTAGAGAAAACCGAAAACTGACTATCATGATGCGGCGAGAGCTGGTCGCTGTTCGAGAGGTCTAAAATCCTTGAAGATTTTCTCCGCTTTGGGCGAGGAATCGGCCTTGCCCGATTTAGGCGTGTATAGCGCCCCAAGTTTGGCCTTCCGAATACTAGGGGCTACGCCAAAGTTTAAAATTATAGACTTCTATGGCTAAGTGAGAGTGATAAAGCTATACAGTCCGATTGCCTTGTTCGTTGAGCTAAACACCTCCTTCAAGGACCAAACCTTTGGATCAAGAGTGTTTAGATTCCATCCCGAACAACCCCGTACTAACTACGTGGGGGCTGAAGCTGAGGACTGGCCAACTCTCAGATTCAATAAAAACGGCCGCACAGGAGATACAAATTTAAATAAAAAAACAAGCATTATATTTCATCACGACCTTGTTTCATAGTACGGGACAGGATAACATGAATGTATTCATTTAAAGATAATATCCGTATCACATTGCTCCGCCACAATGCGGGATCCCTCCAGGACATCATCAAAATACCGCTCGGGCGTGCTGTGCTCCATGCCTGCGGGCAGTCCCTCGGTCGCAAGCTTCACGGCGTCCATCTTCACCCACTATATCTTGACTCAGGAGAAGGCCATTCGCGCGCCTTCGATGCAGACCGACTGCTTGATGGCATCAAGCCGAGGGCAGTCATTGACCAGCCGCTTCACGAGCCCGAAGTAGCTGTTGGGTATGGCTTTGGCAGGCCATAGTCGGATTATTAAATCCTTCATGGCTAGTTCTGCCACCCTATGCAACCCATATTCCCAAGAGGAAGCGGAAGCATGCACTAAGGGACGTGTATGCGATGGAGCCAATCGCACGAAAGTTCAACCCATGGTCTTCTTGTCCGATCACCTTCGATCGCAGGGGCCATCCGACCAGTATCCGTCATGGTGGTTCGGCCGCACTGGTCCTCGACCCCATCATCGACGGATTCCACCTCACAAGAGTCCTTATGGACGGTGGTAGCATCCTAAACCTGCTCTATCAGGATACAGAGTGCAAAATGGGCATCGATCCCTCAAGGATCAAACCCACCAAAACCACCTTTAAAGGTGTCATACCAGGTGTAGAGGCCTGTTGCACGGGCTCAATCACAATGGAAGTAGTCTTCGGGTCTCCGGACAACTTCCGAAGCGAGGAGTTAATCTTTGATATCGCCCCCTTCCGCAGTGGCTATCACACACTGCTCGGACGAACCACATTTGCTAGATTCAATGCGGTACCACATTATGCCTACCTCAAGCTCAAGATGTCAGGTCCTCGCGGGGTTATAACAGTCAACGGAAACACAGAGTGCTCCCTCCATACAGAGGAGCACACTGCAGCCCTCGCAACAGAAGTCCAGAGCAGCCTTCTTAGGCAGACCTCTAATTCGGCAATAAAGCCCCCGGACACTGCTAAGCGAGTCTGGAGCACTCTGCAACAGGATCGGCCAGCATGGCCTGAGCTCTCCTAGCAATTCGGCCTCCGTCCTAGTCCCAGTCAAGCGGTGATATTCATGCTGCGCGTACATAATTATGCACTAAAATCACCATGGGCATAGGCGGAGGCACAACTACAATACGCCCACAACGCGGCTCAACCGCCCCAGGACCCGTATACCTTCACACTTTTCTTCCTTTCAGGTCCCTATTTTCTGGAGGATTTTCTGATAGTCTGATTACCGGACCCAGCACCGGACGGAGACACCAAGGAGGCAAGGAGCTTTGTCGTACAAGGGAATCCCTAGGTGGTCTCTGATAACGATCGCTATACCTGTTTTACATACCCATGTGCAGCTCACTCTTGGTTAGGACATGTCAAATAGTCCTATTTTGCTTATCGCACCACTTGTATACATACGCCTTGACGTATCATTCAAATAACAATGGAAAATAATGTACAACATTACCTTATTATTACATTTCTTTCTCCCTTTTTACTTAAATATTTATTTATTACAAATCGCATCCGTACATTCTGGTACGTTCAGTTTGCCAGGGGCTTTAGTGTACCCCATAACACGGAAAGAAAAGCCCGAACACTTTCGACAGTGTAACACCCCGAACTTATAGCATTATATGCATCAGCTCCGAATCATGTCTTGGGTCAATAGTTGGGTTTGCCCGGCTCCCATGTTTTGGTACCTTACGTTCCGCTATATCGGCTAAGGTAGCGCTGGGAGAACTACTGCGATTGTGTCCTGGTTCTTCCGGACGAGCACCTCAGTAGAGAAAACCGAAAACTGACTATCATGATGTGGCGAGAGCTGGTCGCTGTTCGAGAGGTCTAAAATCCTTGAAGATTTTCTCCTCTTTGGGCGAGGAATCGGCCTTGCCCGATTTAGGCGTGTATAGCGCCCCAAGTTTGGCCTTCTGAATACTAGGGGCTACGCCAAAGTTTAAAACTATAGACTTCTATGGCTAAGTGAGAGTGATAAAGCTATATAGTCCGATTGCCTTGTTCGTTGCGCTAAACACCTCCTTCAAGGACCAAACCTTTGGATCAAGAGTGTTTAGATTCCATCCCGAACAACCCCGTACTAACTACGTGGGGGCTGAAGCTGAGGACTGGCCAACTCTCAGATTCAATAAAAACGGCCACACAGGAGATACAAATTTAAATAAAAAAACAAGCATTATATTTCATCACGACCTTGTTTCATAGTACGGGACAGGATAACATGAATGTATTCATTTAAAGATAATATCCTTATCACATTGCTCCGCCACAATGCGGGATCCCTCCAGGACATCATCAAAATACCGCTCGGGCGTGCGGTGCTCCTTTCCTGCGGGCGGTCCCTCGGTCGCAAGCTTCATGGCGTCCATCTTCACCCACTATATCTTGACTCAGGCGAAGGCCATTCGCGCGCCTTCGATGCAGACCGACTACTTGATGGCATCAAGCCAAGGGCAGTCATTGACCAGCCGCTTCACGAGCCTGAAGTAGCTGTTGGGTATGGCTTTGGCAGGCCATAGTCGGATTATTAAATCCTTCATGGCCAGTTCTGCCACCCTATGCAACCCATATTCCCAAGAGGAAGCGGAAGCATGCACTAAGGGACGTGTATGCGATGGAGCCAATCACCCCAAAGTTCAACCCATGGTCTTCTTGTCCGATCACCTTCGATCGCAGGGGCCATCCGACCAGTATCCGTCATGGTGGTTCGGCCGCACTGGTCCTCGACCCCATCATCGATGGATTCCACCTCACAAGAGTCCTTATGGACGGTGGCAGCAGCCTGAACCTGCTCTATCAGGATACAGAGTGCAAAATGGGCATCGATCCCTCAAGGATCAAACCCACCAAAACCACCTTTAAAGGTGTCATACCAGGTGTAGAGGCCTGTTGCACGGGCTCAATCACACTGGAAGTAGTCTTCGGGTCTCTGGACAACTTCCGAAGCGAGGAGTTAATCTTCGATATCGTCCCCTTCCGCAGTGGCTATCACACACTGCTCGGACGAACCGCATTTTCTAGATTCAATGCGGTACCACATTATGCCTACCTCAAGCTCAAGATGCCAGGTCCTCGCGGGGTTATAATAGTTAACTGAAACACAGAGTGCTCCCTCCATACAGAGGAGCACACTGCGGCCGTCGCAACAGAAGTCCAGAGCAGCCTTCTTAGGCAGACCTCTAATTCGGCAATAAAGCCCCCGGACACTGCTAAGCGAGTCTAGAGCACTCTGCAATAGGATCGGCCAGAATGGCCTGACCTCTCCTAGCAATTCGGCCTCCGTCCTAGTCCCAGTCAAGCGGTGATATTCATGCTGCGCGTACATAATTATGCACTAAAATCACCATGGGCATAGGCGGAGGCACAACTACAATACGCCCACAACGCGGCTCAACCGCCCCAGGACCCGTATACCTTCACACTTTTCTTCCTTTCAGGTCCCTATTTTCTGGAGGATTTTCTGATAGTCTGATTACCGGACCCAGCACGGGACGGAGACACCAAGGAGGCAAGGAGCTTTGTCGTACAAGGGAATCCCCAGGTGGTCTCTGATAACAATCACTATACCTGTTTTACATACCCATGTGCAGCTCACTCTTGGTTAGGACATGTCAAATAGTCCTATTTTGCTTATCGCACCACTTGTATACATACGCCTTGACGTATCATTCAAATAACAATGGAAAATAATGTACAACGTCAGCTTATTATTACATTTCTTTCTCCCTTTTTACTTAAATATTTATTTATTACAAATCGCATCCATACATTCTGGTACGTTCAGTTTGCCAGGGGCTTTAGTGTACCCCATAACACGGAAAGAAAAGCTCGAACACTTTCGACAGTGCAACACCCCGAACTTATAGCATTATATGCATCAGCTCCAAATCATGTCTTGGGTCAATAGTTGGGTTTACCTGGCTCCCATGTTTTGGTACCTTACGTTCCGCTATATCGGCTAAGGTAGCGCTGGGAGAACTACTGCGATTGTGTCCTGGTTCTTCTGGACGAGCACCTCAGTAGAGAAAACCGAAAACTGACTATCATGATGCGGCGAGAGCTGGTCGTTGTTCGAGAGGTCTAAAATCCTTAAAGATTTTCTCCGCTTTGGGCGAGGAATCGGCCTTGCCCGATTTAGGCGTGTATAGCGCCCCAAGTTTGGCCTTCCGAATACTAGGGGCTACGCCAAAGTTTAAAATTATAGACTTCTATGGCTAAGTGAGAGTGATAAAGCTATATAGTCCGATTGCCTTGTTCGTTGCGCTAAACACCTCCTTCAAGGACCAAACCTTTGGATCAAGAGTGTTTAGATTCCATCCCGAACAACCCCGTACTAACTACGTGGGGGCTGAAGCTGAGGACTGGCCAACTCTCAGATTCAATAAAAACGGCCGCACAGGAGATACAAATTTAAATAAAAAAACAAGCATTATATTTCATCACGACCTTGTTTCATAGTACGGGACAGGATAACATGAATGTATTCATTTAAAGATAATATCCTTATCACATTGCTCCACCACAATGCGGGATCCCTCCAGGACATCATCAAAATACCGCTCGGGCGTGCGGTGCTCCTTGCCTGCGGGCGGTCCCTCGGTCACAAGCTTCACGGCGTCCATGTTCACCCACTGTATCTTGATTCAGGCGAAGGCCATTCACACGCCTTCGATGCAGACCGACTGCTTGATGGCATCAAGCCGAGGGCAGTCATTGACCAGCCGCTTCACGAGCCCGAAGTAGATCCTGGGTATGGCTTCGGCAGGCCATAGTCAGATTATTAAATCCTTCATGGCTAGTTCAGCCACCCTATGCAGTTCGACCAGCTATTTAAGCTGATCGCTAAAGAGCACCGGATGTTTTGGTGCAAGGTATTGCGACCAAAACAACTTCTCCATGGAGCTCCCCTCTTTGGCTCGGAAGAACTTCGCAATGTCTGAAACTCTGCGCGGCAGATCCACAAACGCCCCTAGAGAACTCCAAATCTGGGTCAGTAAGAGGAACCTTTTCTTCACATATTTGCTCTGCATAATAAAGGCCTTACCCGCCGTGATTTTTCTGGCCTCCTGGACTTCCTGGAGGGCGCCCCGGGCTTCAACCCGGGCATCGTGTGCGCTTTGGCGGGCCTTGGCAAGTTTGGACTCTTGATCCGCAATGTTGCGCTCCAAGGACTCACATTTCTTCATGGCATCCTGGATCTCTTGCTAGACCTCATTCACCCTGGCCTCATGTTTTTCACGGGCGGCTTGTTCCTTTGCCGCTTTATTTTTGGCCTCGGCTAGCTCCTTTTTGAGAGCCTCCACCTCGGTTGCTACTCCTACAAATAAAATGGCACTATGGTCATTACAAATCATATCTATCCTTTCTGATATACAAAAGGTCATTGCATACCTTGTTTATCCTCTACCTGTTTTTTCACGCGGCCGAGCTCTTCCTCGGCCCGCTCCAGACTCTGCTTTAGTCCAGAAACCTCAGCAGTATCCGAGGTTGGAACTAGTAACAATGCCTGCTTGTTCATATTAACTCATCTGGTTAGTCTCATGCGAAACTTGTTTCATCCTCTGTCCATCTTTTCTTTTCGAACACCGGACAGTGTCTCAGGGGCCACTGTCTATACTGTGACATTCTTTTTAGTAATTGCATTGCTTACCTCAAAGCCTATTAGAAGGCTTGTGTAGGCTTCGGTCAGTCCGCTCTTCGCGGACCGAATCCTCTCAACCGTACCCATAAGGGTACAGTGTTCCTCAACAATGGAAGCATTTCGAAGTGCTTCCATTAGAGTGTCCGGCGCCTTTGGCTGGACAGAGGTCACCGGCGGAATTGGCGCACTGCCTCCTTTTGAAGTAGGCTGCTTGCCGGGTTCCGGAGCCGCTTAGGTCTCCGGGACCGTACTCGGCTGGGGGCCAAACTGAATATGGCCCCCATCGCCAGTCTCCATGGGGATTTGCTCCCCCATGTGTCCGGCGGCTGAGGTTTTACCCTCCGACGCCGCCCTAACGGCCTCCTGGGTCTCTCCTTGGCCTGGGATCCTTCGGGACAACACCTTGGTGTCATCTATGGCCTTGAGAGAGGAGGCCACCGGAATGGACCCGCTATCCATCGCCTTCGGGTCCAGCGAATCCCCCGAAGATGAGGATGTCTCGAGGTCGGTGAGCGAGTCCTGGATTAGGGGGTCCTCGGACAGCCGGACTATATGCTTATGCCGGACTGTTGGACTATGAAGATACAAGATTGAAGACTTTGTCTCGTGTCCGGGTGGGACTCTCCTTTGCGTGGAAGGCAAGCTTGGCAATTCAGATATGTAGATGCCCTTCTCTGTAACCGACTATGTGTAACCCTAGCCCCCTCCGGTGTCTATATAAACCAGAGGGTTTAGTCCATAGGACGACAACAATCATAATCATAGGCTAGCTTTTAGGGTTTAGCCTCTATGATCTCGTGGTAGATCAACTCTTGTAATACTCATATCATCAGGATCAATCAAGCAGGAAGTAGGGTATTACCTCCATAGAGAAGGCCCGAACCTGGGTAAACATCGTGTCCCCCCGCCTCCTGTTACCATTAGCCTTAGACGCACAGTTCGGGACCCCCTACCCGAGATCCACCGGTTTTGACACCGACATTGGTGCTTTTATTGAGAGTTCCACTGTGTCGTCACCATAAGGCTTGATGGCTCCTTCAATCATCTACAACGACGCGGTCCTGGGTGAGGTTTTCCTCCTCGGATAGATCTTCGTATTTGGCGGCTCCGCACTATGGGCCAACTCGCTTGGCCATCTGGAGCAGATCGATAGCTACGCCCCTGGCCATCAGGTCAGGTTTGGAAGCCTGAACTACACTGCCGACATCCACGGAGACTTGATCTTCGGCGGATCTAAGCCCATGATAGGTGCACCCTACAACCACGATGAGCATGACCTAGATCTGCCATCGGACGGTGTTCAGGAGACTGCACCTGCAGCTGCCCTGGCCTTAGATCTAGTGCAGATCGTGCCATCCAAGGATAGGAGGATGGACCCTACCACGGAAGCCACACACTCAATGGCGATAGACCCGAACACATGTTTCACCTCCAATGAGGTATGTGTCATCAGACCCTCGGACTCATCTCCGGCCATAGGCTCCGAACCGCACGTTTCCGCGCCCATCGGATCTGACTGGGCACCGATCTTGGAGTTTAGCTCCGCGGTCATCTTTCAACACTCGCCCTTGGGCGACGTGCTAAACTCATTAAAGTCTCTCTCCTTGTTAGGAGACTCTTGGCCGAACTATGTCCATCTTAAGTGGGAAGCGGACAACGAAGGAATTCGTTACCCACCCACCACCCACTTAATAGCCACTGTCGACGACTTAACCGACATTCTTGATTTCGACTCCGAAGACATCAACGATATGGACGACGATGCCGGAGAAGAACAAGAACCACCGCCCACGGGGCGCTGGACAGCCACCTCATCGTATGACAAATACATGGTGGACACACCCAAAGAAAACAATGACGAGGATCAAAAGGATGTAACAGAGGATAATCCTCCAGAGAAGCAGCCGAAGCGCTGACGTTAGCAACGCCGCTCTAGACCACGCCAGGGTAGAAACAATGATACCGGCACAAGATATAATAGCACTCCAGATGATACCGAATACGACGACAATCCCGCCCCAGCCAAGCTTCGAACAGGCCGGACGGGAGGATGGGCAAGCTAACCCTGACGAACAGGCCACGAATGAAGACTCGGAAGATGACAATTACATGCCCCCCTCTGAAGACAAGGTGAGCCTCAGCGATGAAGAATTTACCATGCCTGAGGATCCCGTCGAGCATGAGCGCTTCAAGCGCCGGCTTATAGCCACTGCAAAGAGCCTGAAGAAAAAACAGCAGCAGCTTCAAGCTGATCAAGATCTGCCCACAGATAGATAGACTGAGGTCCTGGCAGCCGAGGAATACAGACTCGAGCGCCCAACCAAAAGTTACCCGAGGCATAGGTTATTACCTCAATTCGAGGACGAGGCACTAGAGCCTATACTACCAGCATAGGATGCGACTGACCGACCACCGCGTGGCCGAGACAAAGCGGCATATCAGTCCGAACACTAGCCCGCACCCCGAGGCCAAACAAATAGAAGCACGAAGGCCCGGGGTTACATGCATGACCGACAAGACAAATTGGAAAACAAAGCAGTACAGTCAAGATCGATCTACGGATCGCGAGGGCGCGCCCCAACACGTGACGATGAACGCCACGCTGGATATACTAAATACAAATCCGCCCAGGCCAAATACAGCAAACCAGATTCATCTGAACTACGTCGTGATGTAGCCCGGCATAGAGGCGCTGCACACCCCCTATGCTTCACCGACGAAGTAATGGAGCATGAATACCCAGAAGGGTTTAATCCCGTAAACATCAAACCTTATGATGGGACAACAGATCCCGCGGTATGGATTGAAGATTTCGTTCTCCATATTCACATGGCCCGCGGCGATGATCTCCATGCCATCAAGTATCTCCCACTAAAACTTAAGGGCCATCTCGACACTGGCTGAATAGTCTGTCGGAAATTTCATTGGTTGTTGGGAGAACCTGGAAGACACATTCCTTGATAACTTTCAGGGAACTTATGTGCGACCACCGAACGCTGATGACTTAAGTCATATAACCCAATAGCTCGGAGAATCAGCCAGGCAATTCTGGACTCGGTTCTTGACTAAAAAGAACCAAATCGTCGACTGTCAGGATGCCGAAGCCCTCGCGGGCTTTAAGCATAACATCCGTGACGAGTGGCTTGCCCGATACCTCGGCCAAGAGAAGCCGAAATCCATGGCAGCCCTTATGACACTCATGACCCGCTTTTGTGCGGGCGAGGATAGCTGGTTGGCTCATAGCAACATCACATCAGGAAAGCCTGGCACTTCAGACACCAGAGATAGCAACGACAAGCCCCAACGCAACAGACACAAGCATCACAATAATGGCGATAACACCAAAGACACGGCCGTCAATACCGGATTCAGTGGCTCCAAGTCCGGTCAACGGAAAAAGCCATTTAAAAGAAACAATCCGGGCCCGTCCAGTCTGGACCGCATACTCGATCGTCCATGTCAAATCCACAGCATCCCCGATAAACCAGCCAACCATACCAATAGAGAATGTTGGGTATTTAAACAGGCCGGCAAACTAAATGCCGAAAACAAGGAAAAGAGGTCGCATAGTGATGACGATGAGGAGCCCCGGCCACCGAACACAAGGGGACAGAAGAAATTTCCTCCCCAAGTCAAAATGGTAAATATGATATATGCCACCCATATCCCCAAGCGCGAGGGGAATCGCACACTAAGGGACGTCTACACGATGGAGCCAGTCGCCCCAAAGTTCAACCCATGGTCTTCCTGTCCAATCACCTTTGATCACAGGGACCATCCGACCAGTATTCGTCATGGCGGCTCAGCCGCACTGGTCCTTGACCCTATTATTGATGGATTCCACCTCAAACTAGTCCTCATGGATGGTGGCAGCAGCCTAAACCTGCTTTATCAGGATACAATGCGCAAAATGGGTATCGATCCCTCAAGGATCAAACCCACCAAACCCACCTTCAAAGGTGTGATACCAGGTGTAGAAACCTGTTGTACAGGCTCAATCACACTGGAAGTGGTCTTCGGATCCCCGGACAACTTCCAAAGCAAGGAGTTAATCGTCGACATCGTCCCCTTCCGCAGTGGTTATCACACACTGCTTGGACGAACCACATTCGCTCGATTCAATGAGGTGCCACACTATGCCTACCTCAAGCTCAAGATGCCCGGACCCTGCGGTGTTATAACAGTTAATGGAAATACAGAGCGCTCCCTCCATACGGAGGAGCACACACCGGCCCTTGCAGCAGAAGTACAGAGCAGCCTTCTCAGGTAGACCCTCAATTTGGCAATAAAGCCCCCGGACACCATCAAGCGAGTCCGAACTACTCTGCAACAGGATCGTCCGGCCCGTCCAGAGCTTAACTAGCAATTCGGCCTCCGCCTTAGTCCCAATCAAGCGATGAAATTTGTGCCGCGCGTACATAATTACGCACTTAAAATACCATGGGCATAGACGGAGGCACAACTAGACCATGGTCCACAATGTGGCTCAACCGCCCCTGGATCCACATACCTTCACCTTTTTCTTTCTTTCAGGATTTTTCTCTTCTTGAGGATCTTATGATAACCTGATCATCGGACCCATCACGGGACGGATACACCAAGGAAGCAAGGAGCTTTGACGTACAGGGGAATACCCAGGTGGTCTCTGCTAACGATCACTATACCTGTTTTACATACCCACACGCAGCTCACTCTTGGTCATTGCATGTCAAATAGCCCTATTTTCTTATCGCACTACTTGTATACATACGCCTAGATGTATCAATCAAATAACAATGGAAAATAATTTGTAGCGTCAGCTTATTACTTCATTTTTTCCTTGTCTGTTTATTTATTACAAATCGCACCAGTACATTCTGGTACGTTCAGTTCGCCAGGGGCTTCAGTGTACCCCATAACACGGCAAGAAAGTCCGAACACTTTTAACAGTATGGCACCCCGAACTTATAGCATTATATGCATCAACTCCGAATCATGTCTTTGGTCAATAGTTGGGTTGCCCAACTCTTGTGCTTGCTACCCTATGTTTCGCTATATCGGCTAGGGTAGTAAAGGGAGAACTACTGCGTTTGTTTCCCGATTCTTCTGGACGAGCACCTCAGTAGAGAAAGCCGAAAACTGACTGTCATGATGCGGCGAGAGCTGGTCGCTGTTCAAGAAGTCTCAAATCCTTAAAGATTTTTTTCCGCTTTATGCGAGGAATCGGTCTTTGTCCGATTTAGGCGTGTATAGCGCCCCAAGTTCGGCCTTCCGAATACCAGGGGCTACACCAAAATTTAAAATTATAGAACTCCTATGGCTAAGTGAGGGTGATAAAGCTGTATAGTCCGATTGCCTTGTTCGTTGCGCTAGACACCTCCTTAAAGGACCAAAAACTTGGATAAAGAGTGTTTAGATTTATCCCGAACACCCCGGTACTAGTTACATGGGGGCAGAAGCCGACGACTGGCCAACTCTCAGATTTTATAAACGGTCGCACAAGAGGTATTTTAAATCAACAAGCATTATATTGCGCAAATGAACTTGTTTCATATTACAGGATAAAATGAATGTATTCATTCAAAGATTACATCCTTTGTACATTGCTCCGCCACAAGGCGGGATCCCTTCAGGACACTGTCATAATAGTTTTCGGGTCGGAGGTGCTCCTTGCCCTTCGGCGGCCCCTCAGTCATTAGCACCGTTGCGTCCATCTTCGCCCAATGCATCTTTGCACGAGCAAAGGCCATCAGCGCACCTTCAATGCAAACTGACTGTTTTGTGACTTCAAGTCATGGGCAGGCACTCACAAGCCGCTTCACGAGTCCAAGTAGCTGCTGGGCATAGGCTCGGCAGGCCATAGCTGGACTATGAGGTCCTTCATGGCCAGTTCGACTGCCTTGTGCAGCTCGACCAGTTGCTTCAGCTGGTCGCTCAGGGGCATCGAATGTTCTGTCCCCAGATATTGAGACCAGATAAGCTTCTCCGTTGAGCTCCCTTCTTTGGCTCGGTAGAACTCTGTGGCATCCGAGATATGCTGCGTGGCAGATCCGCAAACACTCTTGGAGAACTCCAAATTTGGGTAAGTAAAAAGAATGTCTCCATCACATGCTTGCTTTGCATAACAAATGCCTTACCCGCTGCAATCTTCTTGGCCGCCTGGATCTCCTGGAGGACCCTCTGGGCCTCGGCATTGGCGTCTTGAGTGCTCTAGAGGGCCTTGGCAAGCTCGGACTCTTTAGTCTCAGAGTCACGCTCCAAGGACTCATACTTCTCGACAAAATCCTGGAGCTCTTGCTGGACCTCGCTGACCCGGGCCTCTTGCTTCTTGCACACGATGTGTTCCTTGGCCGCTTTGTCTTCGGCCCCGGCCAGCGCCTTCTTAAGGGCCGCCACTTCGGTCATGGCCCCTATAAAAATTCATGATGCTTTTATCAGCAGACACAATTTATCCTTCGTAAGTATACTGGCAGGGTAATACGTACCTTGATTTTCCTCCAGCTGCCTCTTCACGAGGTCGAGCTCTCCCTCGGTCCGCTCCAGGTCCTGCTTTAGTCTAGAGACCTATGCAGTACGAGCGGCAGTGGCCAGTAGCGACGCCTGCTTATTTACGTAGAGATCTTATGTTAGACTCCTGCGAATATTAGTTGATCCTATGTTTGACTTTTCTTTCCGAACACCAAACAGAGCATCAGGGGCTACTGTCTACACTGTGATATTCTCTCACAATTTTATTACTTACCTCAAAGCCTGTTAGAAGGCTAGCACAGGCTTCGGTCAATTCGCTTTTGGCAGACCGGACCTTCTCGATCACCATACTCATAAGAGTATGGTGTTCTTCATCAATGGAAGCGCCACGAAGTGTTTCCAGCAAGCTGTCCGGTGCCTCTAGATGGACAAAGGTCATCAATACAGGCGGCTCGCCCTCCTTAGGGAGAGGCTGCCTGCCTGAATCCGGAACCACTTGGTTTTCCGGAGCCGTATTCGGCTAGGGGCCAAACTGGCTGCGGCCCCCATGATCGCAGTCCATGGGGGTCTTTCCCCCCATGTGTCCAGCGACCGGGGTTTCGCCCAGAGGCGTCTCCGGAACTGTCTCCCCTTGGCCTGGTATCATTCGAGATAACACCTCGGTGTCGTTCGCGGACCTGGGGGAGGAGGCTATCGGAAGAGACTCGCTGTTCATCGCCAACGGGTCCAGTGATCCCTCCGAAGAGGAGGATATCTCGATGTTGGATTTGGCCGGACTGCAGGTGCATGTTTGGCATGTTAAGAAGCGATAAAGCAAACATACCGGAAATACCATTGTGTCCAGGTACTTACGACTTAGCCAGGGGCTTGACCCTGGTTTCCCACTCCTCGCCGCTGTTGGTGGCTATGGTGGAATGGTCCGGAAGGAAGATTTTCCCCTTCTTGGACACCTCGGCCTCCCCATGCGTGGCGGCCTTCCTCTTCTTTCTCCCCCCAGTAGGGGGGGGGATGGATTTCTTCCTCCTCCTCCTCGTCTTCGGGGGAGGAGTGCGTCTTGGTGTCTTCGGACATCATGTCCGGTGCCACCTTACGCCAGAGAACATCTCTAGTCCCCGCGACCATCTTCTTGGCCTTCTTCTCCGGCACCTCGTAGGGCGCCGGAAACAGCATCTTTGTTAGAAGAGGCGATTCTGGATCTTCAGGCAGCGGAGCCGGATAGTTAATCTTCTCCGCTATCGCTACCCAGGCCTGAAAGATTGGCATGTAGGCTTAGCTCCCTCCCACGGATGTGCTAGTAAAAGGCATATATTGCGAATATGAAAAGTTACCGAATTGGCTTGGCGTTTTGTGCTGAGCCCGTGATCTTTGGTTATGGGCGGTGGTACCTTGATTGCCTTGAAGAGCACCTTCCAGACATCTTCATGTGTCATGCCGAAGAGCTCTCTTAGCGTCTGGTGTTTGGCCAGGTGGAACTCCCACAGATTGCAAATCCGTCTCTGACACGGGAGAATGCGGCGGAGGAGCATAACTTGGACCATGTTGACGAGCTTGATTTTCTTGCTTATCATATTTTGGATGCATGTCTGAAGTCTGGTCAGTTCTTCCACTGAGCCCCAGGCTACGCCCTTCTCTTGCCAGGAGGTGAGCCGCATGGGGACGCCGAATCGGAATTCGAGGGTCGCCGCCCAGTTGGCGTCGCGCGGCTCGGTGATGTAGAACCACCCCGATTGCCACCCCTTCACGGTCTCCACAAAGGAGCCTTCGGGCTAGGTAACATTGGGCATCTTGCCCACCATGGCGCCTCCGCACTCCGCTTGTTGGCCACTCACCACCTTTGGCTTCACGTTGAAGGTCTTCAGCCATCGGCCAAAGTGGGGTGTCATGCGGAGAAAGGCCTCACACACGAACATAAACGCCGAGATGTTGAGGATGGAGTTGGGGGCCAAATCATGGAAGTCCATCCCGTAGTAGAACATTAGTCCGCGGACGAATGGGTGGAGGGGGAATCCCAGCCCATGAACAGAGTGGGAGAGGAACACTACCCTTTCCTGGGGTTTCGGGGTAGGGATGATCTGCCCTTAGGCCGGAAGCCGATGCGTGATGTCTTTGAACAAGTATCCGACCTCCCGAAACTTCTTGATGTCCTCCTTATTGATGGAGGAGGTCATCCACTTGCCTCCCGCTACGGACATGTTCGGAATGTTTTTGTAGAGAAGGCGAAATCTTGGGCATTGGAGCTCGAGAATGGATGAGCAGAGGAAGAAGAAGGCATCGGTGAGAAAAGGGGAATCCTTGTCTCTTTATAAAGGTAGCAGAAATCATGCGCTTCCCCACTTGCCCTGAAAACTCGCTTATTCCGCCAAGCGCCGTGCTTAAGGTGCGGTTGGGTTTCCCATTACCGTATTGATGAGAATCTCGTGATAAGGGGACATGATCTCTGCTTCGACAAGACGTGCCAATAAAACCACCACGCAAGATGTGTAGTAGCAGGTTGAGAAAATGGTTCGAATATTGACCGGGCCATGACGTGATGTCACGCTATGGAAAAGTTGTCAGCAGATTAGACTCGTGGAGTATTATACTCTCTACGGTGGTATGTGGAATTTGTTTTGTAGAGCCGGACACGATTCTTGTGCTCAAGATCTACTTTGGAGTATTCGGAGAAGGAACCCGCCTTGCAATGTCGAAGACAATCTGTGTGCCGGACTCATCGTCATTGAAGCCTGGTTCAGGGGCTACTGAGGGAGTCCTGGATTAGGGGGTCCTCAGACAGCCAGACTATATGCTTATGCCGGACTGTTGGACTATAAAGATACAAGATTGAAGACTTCGTCCCGTGTCTTGGTGGGACTCTCCTTTGCGTGGAAGGCAAGCTTGGCAATTTGGATATGTAGATTCCCTTCTCTGTAGCCGACTCTATGTAACCCTAGCCCCCTCCGGTGTCTATATAAACCAGAGGGTTTAGTCTGTAGGACGACAACAGTCATAATCATAGGCTAGCTTCTAGGGTTTAGCCTCTACAATCTCGTGGTAGATCAACTCTTGTAATACTCATATCATCAAGATCAATCAAGCAGGAAGTAGGGTATTACCTCCAGAGAGAGGGCCCGAACCAGGGTAAACATCATGTCCCCCGCCTCCTTTTACCATTAGCCTTAGACGCACAGTTCGGGACCCCCTACCCGAGATCCGCCGGTTTTGACACCGACAGTGGGACCGAGCCGGGCTGCAGCACATGATTTGACATGTTAAGACCATGAAGTAAAAGGGTCGGATATATGAGTGCATCTTCGAGTAATTACGATTTGGCCAGGTGTTTATCCCTGGGATGCCATTCCAAGCTGCTGTCGGTGTTCGCTGTGGAGTTGTCCGGGACTGGAAGCCTTCCCCTTCTTGGACGTTTCGGCCTCCAGTCGCGTGGAGGCCGTACTTTTCTTTCTCCCCCCTCAGGGGGAATGGCTTTCTTCTTCCTCCTCCTCTTCCTTGTCGTCCTCAGTGGAGGAGGAATGAGTCTCGACGTCTCCAGACGTCACGTCCAAAGTGCCCTTATGAAGGAGGCCACCTCTGGTCCCCTTGACCTTCTTCTTGGCCTTCTTCTCCGGCGCTTGATAGGGCGCAGGAACCAGCATCTTCGTTAGAAGTGGAATTGCTGGGTCTTCGGGCAGCGGAGCCGGATAGTGAATCCGCTCCGCCTTCTTTGTCCAGCCCTGAAAGAATCAGTAGGGAGGCTTAGGTGTCTTCCTCGAGTATGCAAGTAAAGGATACACCTTGAAAACATGAAAAAACTTACCGGACTAGCGGGATGGGCCAAGTCGTTCCCACGGTCCTCGGTCGTATCCGGCCACGTCTCGTTGGACTTGAAAAGCACGTTCCAGATGTCTTCGTGTGTAGTGCCGAAGAATTGCAGCAAGGTCTGGTGCTTGGCCGGATCATACTACCACAAGCGGCAAGTCCGACTTTGGCACGGAAGGATCCGGCGAACAAGAATCACCTGGATCACATTGACAAGCTTGATATTCTTGTCTATCATGCCCTTGATGCGCATCTGAAGAACTGTCAGCTCGTCCGACGAAGACCAGTCCAAGACCTGCTCTAGCCAGGAGGTGAGCCGCATCGGGGCTTCAGACTGGAATTCGGGATCCGCGGCCCAGGTGGTGTCGCACGGCTCTGTGATGTAGAACCACTACTGTTTCCACCCTTTGACGGTCTCCATGAAGGTACCTATTGGCCATGTGACATTGGGCATCTTGCTCACCATGGCGCCTCCGCACTCTGCGTGTTGACTGCCCATGACCTTCGACTTCACATTGAAGATCTTGAACCATAATCCGAAGTGGGGTGGGATGCGGAGGAAGGCCTCGCACAAGTGAATGAATGCCGAGATGTTGAGGAAGGAGTTGGGGGCCAGATCATGGAAATCCAGCCCATAGTAGAACATGAGTCCACGGACGAATGGGTGGAGGGGAAATCCCAACCCACGGACGAAGTGGCGGATGAATGAATTTTCAACACATAGAGAGGAAACTTGATATTATTGCAATTCCTACAAGCATATGTTCCTACCTCATAATAATTTTCAGTAGCATCATGAATGAATTCAACAATATAACCAGCACCTAAAGCATTCTTTTCATGATCTACTTGCATAGAGAATTTACTATTCTCCACATAAGCAAAATTCTTCTCATTAGGGATAGTGGTGGGAGCAAACTCAACAAAATAATTATCATGTGAAGCATAATCCAATTGAGAATTAAAATCATGATGACAAGTTTCATGGTTATCATTGTTCTTTATAGCATACATGTCATCACAATAATCATCATAGATAGGAGCTTTATTCTCATAATCAATTGGAACCTCTTCCAAAATAGTGGATTCATCAATAAATAAAGTCATGACCTCTCCAAACCCACCTTCATCAATATAATCATCATAAATAGGAGGCATGCTTTCATCATAATAAATATTCTCATCAAAACTTGGGGGACAAAAAATATCATCTTCATCAGCTTCCCCAAGCTTATGGCTTTGCATATCATTAGCATCATGGATATTCAAGGAATTCATACTAACAACATTGCAATCATGCTCATCATTCAAATATTTTATGCCAAACATTTTATAGACTTCCTCATCTAGCACTTGAGCACAATTTTCCTTTCCATCATTCTCATGAAAGATATTAAAAAGATAAAGCGTATGAGGCAAACTCAATTCCATTTTTAGTTTTCTTTTATAGACTAAACTAGTGATAAAACAAGATACTAAAAGATTCGATTGCAAGATTTAAGGATATACCTTCAAGCACTCACCTCCCTGGCAACGACGCCAGAAAAGAGCTTGATGTCTACTACACAACCTTCTTCTTGTAGACGTTGTTGGGCCTCCAAGTGCAGAGGTTTGTAGGACAGTAGCAAATTTCCCTCAAGTGGATGACCTAAGGTTTATCAATCCATGGGAGGCGTAGGATGAAGATGGTCTCTCTCAAGCAACCCTGCAACCAAATAACAAAGAGTCTCTTGCAACCAAATAACACACCCAATACAATGGTAAATTGTATAGGTGCACTAGTTCGGCGAAGAGATGGTGATAAAAGTGCAATATGGATGGTAGATATAGGTATTTGTAATCTGAAAATATAAAAACAGCAAGGTAACTAATGATAAAAGTGATCACAAACGGTATTCTAATGCTAGGAAACAAGGCCTAAGGTTCATACTTTCACTAGTGCAAGTTCTCTCAACAATGATAACATAATTGGATCTCATAACTATCCCTCAACATGCAACAAAGAGTCACTCCAAAGACACTAATAGCGGAGAACAAACAAAGAGATTATGGTAGGGTACAAAACCACCTCAAAGTTATCCTTTCTGTTCTATCCATTCAAGAGTCCGTAGTAAAATAACATGAAGCTATTCTTTCCGTTCAATCTATCATAGAGTTCATACTAGAATAACACCTTAAGACACAAATCAACCAAAACCCTAATGTCACCTAGATACTCCATTGTCACCTCAAGTATCCGTGGGCATGATTATACGATATGCATCACACAGTGTCAGATTCATCTATTCAACCAACACAAAGTATTTCAAAGAGTGCCCCAAAGTTTCTACCGGAGAGTCAAGACGAAAACGTGTGCCAACCCCTATGCATAGATTCCCAAGGTCACGGAACCCGCAAGTTGATCATCAAAACATACATCAAGTAGATCACGTGAATATCCCATTGTCACCACAGATAAGCACGGCAAGACATACATCAAGGGTTCTCAAATCCTTAAAGACTCAATCTGATAAGATAACTTCAAAGGGAAAACTCAATCCATTACGAGAGACTAGAGGGGGAGAAACATCATAAGATCCAACTATAATAGCAAAGCTCGCAATACATCAAGATTGTATCACCTCAAGAACACGACAGAGTGAGATCAAACACATAGCTACTGGTACATACCCTCAGCCCTGAGGGTGAACTACTCCCTCCTCGTCATGGAGAGCGCTAGGATGAAGAAGATGGCCACTGGTGAGGGATCCCCCTCCGACAGGGTGCCAGAATAGGCTCTCGAGAGGTTTTTGTGGCTACAGAGGCTTGTGGCAGTGGAACTCCAGATCTACTGTGCTCCTCGATATTTTTAGGGTATATGGACATATATAAGCGAAATAAGTCGGTCAGGGGAGCCACAAGGGGCCCATGAGGGTGGGGGGCGCGCCCAGGGGGTGGGGCGGTAGGGCGCACCTCCCTGCCTCGTGCCCACCTCGAAGCTTCCCTTACGTGCACTCCAAGTCCCCTGGATTGCTTCCGTTCCAAAAATAACTTTCCTGAAGGTTTCATTCCGTTTGGACTCCGTTTGATATTCCTTTTCTTCGAAACACTGAAATAGGCAAGAAACAACAATTTGGGCTGGGCCTCCGGTTAATAGTTTAGTCCCAAAAATAATATAAAAGTGCTTAGTAAAGCCCATAAACAGCCAAAACAGATAATATAATAGCATGAATACTTCATAAATTATAGATACGTTGGAGACGTATCAGCATCCCCAAGCTTAATTCCTACTCGTCCTCGAGTAGGTAAATGATAAAAGAAAGAATTTATGAAGCGTGAATGGTAGCAGGTGCACAAGTTTGATCAATGATAATTCCAATGACCTTTTCTAGCATGATTATATGTCATAACAGTAGTTCACCTCATAGAACTTCTCAAGATCAAGTTACAAGCTATTCAAATGTTAAAGCATAGACCATAAACTTTCTTGAAAACTAGCAAACTTCATTCTCATTCATCAAACAATTGCAATTCATCTTATTTTCAAGAAGGGTCTATGTTAGAGCTTTGATTTAGCAAATCCCACATACTGAATTATCATATAGTCTTCCATGATTGCTACCACTCAAAGCATATTTTTAGAACAAATAGCATCGATCAAACACACAGAAAGATAGGGGCTTAATATTTTGCCTCCTAACTTACTTATCATATAGATAATTGTCAGCAATAATAATTCATGATCAAATATATTTGAATGGCCATATATGCTTAGATCTTTTCCCATCACATGATGCTTGCCAACTAAAGAGTAGATTGGAATGAGAAGGAATACTACTGACTCTTGCATAAAAGTAAAAGATAGGCCCTTCGCAGAGGGAAGCAGGGATTTGTAGAGGTGCCAGAGCTCGATTTTGAAATAGAGATGAAAATTATTTTGAGAGGTATGCTTTCATTGTCAACATAACAACCAAGAGTTCCCAATATCTTCCATACTACATACATTATAGGCGGTTCCCAAACAGAATGGTAAAGTTTTTACTCCCCCTCCACCAACAATCATCAATCCATGGCTTGCCCGAAACAACGGGTGCCTCCAACTAACAACAATCCTGGGGGAGTATTGTTTGCAATTATTTTGATTTGATTTTGATCTTTTGATCATGGGACTGGGCATCCCAGTTACCAGCCATTTTTCTCGTGAATGATGAGCGGAGTCCACTCATCGTGAGAATAACCCACCTAGCATGGAAGATACTGACAACCCCTAGTCTCTACATGAGCAATTCGGGCATACAAAACAGATTATTATTTGAAGGTTTAGAGTTTTGCACATGCAAATTTACTTGGAACGGCAGGTAAATACCGCATATAGGTAGGTATGGTGGACACTCATGGAAGAAACTTGGTTCAAGGATTTGGATGCACAAGCAGTGTTCCCTCTTAGTACAGATATTTTGACTAGCAAAGGATTCTAAATAGCAAGCACCACATGTTGGAGGATCTATAACAATATAACTTCTATACAAATATACCCAAGCATAACTCATTACATTGTCTTCCTTGTCCAATTTCAACTAATTTGCTCAGGTTTGAAAATAATTAATGGGTCTCAAAATCATAGAAAATGTCTAAGATAGTATATTTATATGTGAAATCTCTCTTCCTTCAATATTCTTTCATGAATTGTTCAAGTGACCAATACAATGTTTGCTAACCTTCAATAAATTTACTACCTCTACTTCTTAGATGTGAAGTCATTACTCCCAATGGGATAAGCATATGAAACATATATAATTTCAGATTTATGATATTCAACTCATTTAACCATTTACTCATAGGATATAAGTGAAGCACATGAGTAAATGACAAACTACTCCAAAAAGATATAAATGAAGATCAATGAGTAGTTAAATAATTATGTAGCTATGTGAAGACTCTCTCTCATTTAAGAATTTCAGACCTTGGTATTTTATTCAAACAACAAGCAAAACAAAATAAAATGGCATTGCAAGGATAGCAGAATTCATGTGAAGAAGCAAAAAAAATTAGGTTCAACAGATACTAACCGATAATTGTTGAAGAAGAAAGGTGGGATGCCTGCCGGGCATCCCCAAGCTTGGATGCTTGAGACTTCTTGAAATATTATCTTGGGGTGCCTTGGGCATCCCCAAGCTTGAGCTTTTGTGTCTCCTTAATTCCTTTTATATCTCTATTTCCTAAATCTCGAAAGCTTCATCCACACCAAACTCAACAAGAACTCGTGAGATAAGTTAGTATAAACCAATGCAAAAGCCTTATCATTTTTTACTGTAGCAAATCACAAAAAATATTATTCAACATTGCATACTAAATGTCTCTGCATATTTAATACTCCTATCCTCAAATAGTATCATGAAACAAGCAAACATACGCAAACAATGCAAACATAACAGCAATCTGCCAAAATAGTATAGTCTGTAAAGAATGCAAGATTCATCATACTTCCCTAACTCCAAAACTAATGAGAAAAATACTACACTCTGGAAGATTTACCATAGCTCAAAATGAAAAAAGTTTCAATATTATATCGTTCTCTAACTTTTCTAGAGAATTTTTGCAACAGCGGTAAACTTTCTGTTTTGAAACAGCAACATGTATACTTGCAAAATAAGCATGGTAAAGGCTATCCTTGACATTTTGATTGGAAATATAGATGAAAAGCATTATTATAAATAAACATCAAGAAAATACTAACAAAATAAAATGACGCTCAAATAAAAACACATATCATGTGGTGAATAAAAATATAGCTCCAAGTAAAGTTACCGATGAACGAACACGAAAGAGGGGATGCCTTCCGGGGCATCCCCAAGTTTAGGCTCTTGGTTGTCCCTGAATATTACCTTGGGGTGCCTTGGGAATACCCAAGCTTAGGCTCTTTCCACTCCTTATTCCATAGTCAATCGAATCTTTACCAAAAACTTGAAAAGTTCACAACACAAAACTCGTAGGCTCCGTTAGTATAAGAGAATAAATAACCTCTTAGGTACTGTTGTGAACTCATTCTAAATTCATATTGGTGTAATATCTACTGTATTACAACTTCTCTATGGTTCATAACCTCTGATACTACTCATAGATTCATCAAAATAAGCAAGCAACACAATCAAAACAAAATCTTCCAAAAACAGAACAGTCTGGAGTAATATGTATCATTAGAATACTTATGTAGCTCAAAAAATTCTGAAATAAATTTGTGGTCCTGAAAAATTTGTCTATTAATCAGGAGACAAGGGACAAGGGACACGATGTTTTACCCAGGTTCGGGCCCTCTTGATGGAGGTAAAACCCTACGTCCTGCTTGATTAATATTGATGATGTGTGTTACAAGAGTAGATCTACCACGAGATCAAGGAGGCTAAACCCTAGAAGCTAGCCTATGGTATGATTGTTGTTCGTCCTACGGACTAAAGCCATCCGGTTTATATAGACACCGAAGAAGGCTAGGGTTACACAGAGTCGGTTACAATGGTAGGAGATCTACATATCCATATCGCCAAGCTTGCCTTCCACGCCAAGGAAAGTCCCATCCGGACACGGGATGAAGTCTTCAATCTTGTATCTTCATAGTCTTGGAGTCCGGCCGATGATGATAGTTTGGCTATCCGGACACCCCCTAGTCCCGGACTCCCTCAGTAGCCCCTGAACCAGGCTTCAATGACGACAAGTCCGGCGCGCATATTGTCTTCGGCATTGCAAGGCGGGTTCCTCCTCCGAATAATTTATGGAAGATTGTGAACACCAGGATAGTGTCCGACTCTGCAAAATAAATTCCACGCACCACCGTAGAGAGAATAATATTTACACAAGTTCAATCTGCTGACGTATTTGGTGGCGTGACGTCACACCACTACCAAGCCTTTACTTGAATCGTTTTTATGGTACCACCTCAGCGTGTTTAGCGAAGCGGTTTCCTTGGCACGTCTTGTCGAAGCAGAGATCGTGTTCCCCTTATTCCGGGATTCTCATAAATACGGATGTGGGTAACCCAGTCGCGCCCGTTGCCATGCCCCCTCCATCGAAGGCGGGTTCCAAACGGTCACGGGGACGGCTCTTGGTATTCTTCCTCTTTATAATGAGACCAAGGCCCGTTCTTTTTCTTCAATCCTCAATCAAATCCGCCCCTCGCCCCAACTTCCAACACCCAGGGCTCTAGATTCGGGTACCTTCGACCTTCGACAATGTCCGGCTCCGACCTACGATGCCGGTGGATGCCCTCTTCCGTCATGAAAGAAGACGTGCTAAAGCTGAGAGACGCCAGGTACTTGACCTACGAGATTTCACATAGGTTGCCTACCCGAGGGCAAGTTATTCCTACTCCCGAGCCCGGCGAGAGCGTCGTGTTCGTGTCTCACCTCCGTCGGGGTTTAGGCTTCCCGATGGATCCCTTTGTGAGGGGGCTCATGTTTTACTATGGGCTGGAATTCCATGACTTGGCTCCGGAGTCCATCCTCCACATCTCATCATTCATTGTTGTCTGCGAAGCCTTCCTCCGCACTACCCCTCACTTTGGCTTGTGGCTCAAAACCTTGAACGTGGGGCCGAAGATGATTGAGGGGCATCAGGCAGAGTGCGGCGGGGCGGTTATAAGCAAGAGGGCCGATGCTCCATGGCCTGAGGGCTCTTTTCAGGAGGAGCTCGGCTTGTGGCAACATGAGTGGTTCTATATCACCGCTCCCAGGGGCAGCAGGCAGAGGCCACTGCCCGTGTTCTGCTCAGGCCCTCCACAACGGCTGACGTCATGGGTCAACAAGGGGCTTAACTGGGGGCCGTCCAAAGACATACCCCTGTTGCAGGACCAGATTCGAGGCCTCCAAGAAAGGGAGATTAATCTGGTCGTAGTGGCATAGGTTATGCTGATCCGGCGCCTTCTGCCCTGCAAACGTCACCCCCTCCGCCTGTGGGAATTTAATCCGGAGGGGCCACGATCTCTCCAACACTTCATGGGTTTGACACCCGTGGAGATGTACAAACTGTTCTTCGGATCGCAAGAGATGCGTCCGGACTTGACCGAGGATGCTGGCCTAAGCTGCAATCGCCCGGATACTCAAGTAAGTAGCCCTGTGTCCGGACATATTGTCCATTTATTTATCATGGGTTTGCCTTTTAACCAGCTATCCCTTGGACAGGAGTGGATAGCGTAAGCAAAACTGATACGGTGTCCGGCCCCCCTCCCTGAGACCACGCCGGATCCCGTGTTAGTCAAAATGTTGGAGTTTGCGCCTTTGGAGGAGAGCGAAGGGGGGCACAGGGAAACTACCACCTCTGCCAAGGAGGCCTTCAATAAGGGGGGAATCGAGAATTCCTCCTTCCAGGGGGAGAAGAGGACCGCTTTCGAAGACCCGGAGGCCAAGGCCTTAAAGCGGGGAAGGAAATCTGCGTCGGAAGGTCCTGCGCCGGGAAGAGCCCCGGCCGCACAGTCTCCCCAGAGGAGTCAGCCCTCCAGTGAGCCATAAGTAAAAAGGGGGAATTTTGTAATAGGGGACGCCCCTGTATTATTTCCAAAGGTAACCGAAGTTTTCACCTTGTAGTTCGGATCTCAACCCATCTCAGCAGAGCTCATCTTCGGGGGACCTTCGTCCGGAGATGATGGAGAGCAAGACGCCTCCATCTGGCGCCCCGTCGGGCGGGGCGGATGACCCTGAGGTGTCGTCACGGAGGGTGTCCCCGAGTCCGGCGGGGCCGGAGAGTTCGGCACCCATTGGAGTACAGCCGGTGGAGCTGTAGGATTTGCTCAAGAGGGCATATATCTCAGAAGATCACCGCTCATTAATGAGTATGGTGATTGAGAGGATCTCATCCGCCGAAAGCGGTTCATATGAGGTCGTCGGAAGTTTGCTGACTGGGTTTGAGGTACGCAAAAAATGACATACCTTTTGACAGTTTTGCACATGGAGTGCACCCTGTATAGATAGTAGCTCCTGAGACTTGGTATGCTGTTGAAAGCGACAGTGTGCCAAGGATCATAATCTCAGTTATAGAATGTCGCTTTTCCTATGCAGGTGGCGGAACGTTCGGTGGCCAGCCGGACTGATGGAGTTGCCGAACTGAAGAGGCAACTCGATGTTGCGGATGCGGACATCACGCTGGTCAATAAACGACGTAACGAGTCGCAAGGTAGGTGGTTGCTCCGCGGTTGCCTAGTAAGGGAGCTGATGCCCGTTCCTTACAATTTGTATGCTTGATGCAGATGGCGCCGCTGGATTTGGCGGCGAGTGCGTCGGACGCAGTCGTGCACTTCCGAAGCCAGAAGGATCACGAAATGGAAGAGCTTTTCTGGTCTCAATTCCATAGTTCGGAGCGTCCACTCTCGTTGGCTGATCGGCTGGCTGAGTGGGCTGAGCTGAATAGATTGTCCGGACTTGCCATGACGGATGTGGTCGCTCATCTGTGGCTGGAAAGGCCAAAGCCGAAGAGTTATTTTGGCTTGTTGCAGCAATTCCTTGGGGTGGTGCCGCATATCAAGGCGATGAAGCGGTCGGCATGCATAGAAGGTGCACGGATGGCTCTCGCCCGTGTGAAAACATACTGGGCGGAGATGGATGCCACCGCTGTTGCATCCCGGGGTTCGGACAAAAGCCGATTACCCGCCGAGCACTATTTTGAGGAAGTCCTGCAGGGTGCTCATTTAAGAGTCGCAGTGCTCGAAAGATGTTATGTTTAAATGACATGTATGATTTCTGAGATCATGTTTACAATGCAACGACTTTTTATACTTGTGCGTTCAAGTATTGAACTATCTCCTGTGCGGCCGTATATGTATGAATAACCTGAAAGTTGCAGTCTTTGGCTTCAGCCCCCACGCACATGGTGCGGGGGTGTTTGCAAAAAAGAAAAGCGCTTTTTCACACTTAATCCAACGTCTTGGTCCTTTGAAGGAGGTGATAGCATAGCAAACTAGGCAACCGGACTATAATGCTTTATCACTTTCACTTAGCCATAGGAGCTCGATGGTGGGGCTACTATATAGCCCCTAGAGGCACCGCGCTCTCCGAACTCCAGGCGCATATGTGCCTGACCGGGAAGTGGTCCTTTGTCAAAGCGGAGGAATTCTAAACATTCCAATAGTCGATCGAGTGGTTGACCAGTCTCTCGCTATATCATGACAGTCAGTTTTCGGCTTTCTCTATTGAGGTGCTCGCCCGGCCGAACCGGGGCACAATCGCAGTAGTTCTCCTGGTGTTGCGTTAGCCGATGGAGCGGAACGTAAGGCAACAAAACACAGGAGCCGGGCAAACCCAACATTTGACCAAAGACATGATTCGGAGTTGATGCATATAAGGCCTAACTCGAGACGCCGAACACTCCCTGAGGTGTTCGGTCTTTATGATACCGGGCAGAACAATGCCCTAAGCCCCTAGTGTCCAGGTACAGGCGGGAACTTCTGACGCGGCCGATGCCAAAACGCCAGCCTCCTCCTTGGTTATGGTAGAAAACCGGGGGATGTGTATCAACAAGAGACAGTAAGAAAGGTTTACGCAGGGTCTTAATCTGAAAAGAATCCTTGCAACGGGTCCCTGCTGCACGTCTGCGCCCGTGTCTCCGTTGTGCTGTATCCTGGATGGGTGTAGCACGTGCTTCAGCTGTAAAAGAGAAGGACTTAGTTTGGAAGAAATATCGTGCGAAAGTTGTATTTAAAATAAAGTATAATTTGGAAGATGAATAAAGTTGAGCTTTATTGGCTCTCATTGTTTATACGTGCGGCCCCTTGTAAAGGGGTATGCGGCTGGGAAGCCCCTTGTTTATTTACGCCAGACTCGCCTAACCATGTCCGAGGTCTAAATGACTTGTTTTTAGGGGCTTTGACCTGCAAGGTCGGATTAGTGTGTGGCTGTCAAGGCGGCCTCACGTTCTCCATGGTCGAGGAACACTCGGAGTTACTCTATAATGAGATTATGTCGCGTGGACCGGGCATTTGAAGCGTAAGAGATGCGTGATGTGGTATTGCGTTAAAGCGGGCGAAAGCTTCGTGTCCCAGTAGTGTTTGAGGGCCACTGTTAGATGGGGCGATATGGAGAGTGAGATTTTCACGATGGAGGTTGTCGGATGAACCGAACACAACTTCTAGTGGTATAGAGCGTATACAATTGGCTTGAAGGCCTAGCATCACTCCTTTGAGGGAAGTGCTGTTACGGCAAATTTTGGTAGGGTCTATCCCCATTCTGCGGACGGTGTCCTGGTATGGCAGGTGCCACACTGTGTTTTCATGTTATCACATGAAGTGAGTTCACTGTTTTGACTTCTAGTGGGAAAGTCTTCTGTTTTCCGGCGTGCTGCTTGTGGGGTTCGTCGTCGTCTTCGCTTGGTGTGTCGAGCCCCTTGCATTCGGTGTTAAGTCGACCGGACTGCTTGAAGACCCAACAATCTCTGTGGGTATGGTTTGCAGGCTTCCCGGAGGTACTATGTATTTGACATAGCCTATCCAGAATTTTGTTTAGGTTGGATAGCTCGTTGCAGTTGTCCTTGAGGGGCAGTGTTTTATTATTCGGCCGAGAGCTTTTGAATCCGGCGTTGACCGCCGTGCTATTTGGGCCATTTTCCTTATTCCGGTGCTGATCTTTTCTGCGTCATGATTTCCCATTTCCATCCCTTACTTCGGATGTACTCGGGTCGCTGGTGCTGCATCTAGCCAGCCAGCTGTCTTCCCCCACGCAAAAGCGGGTCATGAGGCTTGTTAGTGCGGCCATTGTTCTTGGTTTTTCCTGGCCCAGGTGTCTGGCGAGCCATTCGTCTCGGACGTTGTGCTTAAAGGCTGCTAAGGCTTCGGCGTCCAGACAGTCGAATATTTGGTTCTTTTTGGTGAGGAACCTGTTCCAGAATTTGCGTGCTGACTCTCCGGGCTGTTGAGTTATGTGACTTAAATCGTCTGCATCCGGAGGGCGAACATAAGTCCCCTGAAAATTTGCTCGAAGCGCATCCTCGAGCTCTTCCCAACTTCCAATGGTATTTTCTGGGAGGCTTTTGAGCCAATGCCGAGCTGGCCCTTTGAGCTTGAGGGGTAGGTATTTTATGGCATGGAGATCGTTTCCTCTGGCCATATGTATGTGTAGGATATAATCCTCGATCCAGACTCCGGGGTCTGTTGTTCCGTCATATGCCTCTATGTTTACGGGTTTGAATCCCGCAGGAAATTCATGATCCAGTACCTCGTCGGTGAAACATAGTGGGTGTGCGGCGCCCCTGTATTTGGGTGTGTCGTTGTCTTCAAACGCTCGGCGGGTTGTGTTGCTTCCTGGAGTCTTCTTTTTTGGCCCATAGATAGACCTGACCGGGTCATCCTTTTTCCGAGGATCTTTATGCTGATCGTGTGCCGGCTTGTGTGCGGCGCCCCTTGCTGCTCTTAGCCTGTCATCTGGTCAACTATCCGGCCAGGCGGCCTCTTTCTTTTTTGACTGCGGGGGCTCTAAGGCCTCCTCGTCAAATTCGGGCAACAGCTTGCGCTTTGGGTAGCTCTTTGCCTCGCGACTAGCGCCATATTTATCTGCGGTATTGAGTACTTTGCTCCATCTCATTCTGAGTGCGTCCTCCGCTGTTTTGAACTTCCGCTTTTGCTTCTTCAAACTTCTTGCAGTAGCAACGAGCCTTTTATGAAGGTTCTTATGCTCTGGTGATGTGTTCATCATGAGGTCGTCTAGGCTCTTGTTTTCACCGGGGATGGGTTGCTTGTCCAGTTCGTCATATTCGGATGGTTGCTTGGTGGCATGTTCGCCGTCCACTGCTTCGCCCTGCTCTAGGGCCGGGTCCGTAAGGGTGCCGTTTTTATCGAGGCGGGACTTCGGGCGGTGTTTGCGTCGCCGTTTTGGTTGTTTGTTGGGGGAGTTGTCCTTCTCCATGTCCCGTTGTTCCTCATTATCGCTTCCTTTTGGTGTATCCACCATGTATACATCGTGAGTTGGGGTGGCTTTCCAGTGCCCAATAGGCGCTGGTTCTTGGTCGTCTCTGGCATTGTCGTCCATACCGTCGATGTCTTTGGAGTCGAAGTCTAGCATGTCGGTTAGATCATTGACAGTTGCTACTAAGTGGGTGGTGGGTGGGCGTTGAATTTCTTCGTCGTCCGCATCCCAACCGTCCTGACCGCAGTCCGGCCAAGGCTCTCTTGATAACGAGAGATACTTTAGCGAACTCAAGATGTCGCCGAAAGGTGAATGTTGAAAGATGTCCGCGGCGGTGAACTCCACGATCGGCGCCCAGCCGGATTCGATTGGAGGGGGCGCGGGAGGCTCGGAGTCCGGCGAGGAGTCTGGCTCCTCGGAGTCACGGGCTTCATGAGGGACAAGATCAGTGTTTGGCTCTATCGCCGTAGAGGTTGCAGCCCCCGAGGCGGTGTCTAGCCATCTGTCCTCGATCTGCGCAGCCGGCTCCGAATTGAAGATCGGAGTGGACTCGAGTGCGGCCTCCAGGATACTGTCCAACTGCAGAGCTAAATCATGCTCGTCGCGACAGTGCGGCACGCTCGGCTGTGGCTCGAATCCATCGAGGATCAAGTCCCCGCGGATGTCAGCCATGAAGTTCAAACTTCCAAGTCTGACCTGACAGCCAGGGGCATAGCTTTCGATCTGCTCCAGATGGCCAAGCGAATTGGCCCGCATAGCAAAGCCGCCGAATACGAAGATCTGTCCGGGGAGGAAGGTCTCACCCTGGACTGCGTCGTTGATGATGATCGAAGAAGCCATCGAGCCTATCGGTGATGACACATAGGAACTCTCAATGAAAGCACCAATGTCGGTGTCAAAACCGGCGGATCTCGGGTAGGGGGTCCCGAACTGTGCGTCTAGGCGGATGGTAACAGGAGACAAGGGACACGATGTATTACCCAGGTTCGGGCCCTCTTGATGGAGGTAAAACCCTACGTCCTGCTTGATTAATATTGATGATGTGTGTTACAATAGTAGATCTACCACGAGATCAAGGAGGCTAAACCCTAGAAGCTAGCCTATGGTATGATTGTTGTTCGTCCTATGGACTAAAGCCATCTGGTTTATATAGACACCGGAGAAGGCTAGGGTTACACAGAGTCGGTTACAATGGTAGGAGATCTACATATCCGTATCGCCAAGCTTGCCTTCCACGCCAAGGAAAGTCCCATCCGGACACGGGACGAAGTCTTCAATCTTGTATCTTCATAGTCTTGGAGTCCGGCCGATGATGATAGTTCGGCTATCCGGACACCCCCTAGTCCCGAACTCCCTCAGCCATACCACTGTATCAGATGATGAAGAAAATAGATGACTTTGTTTGGAGTGATGTGGCTAACGACGCATTTGAAGCTTTGAAAAAATAGCTCTCTGAGCCGCCAGTCCTTGCTGCTCCCATTGACAAGGAGCCGTTGTTACTATATGTGGCTGCTAATGCCCGGGCAATCAGTGTAGCTATTGTGGTAGAACGGAAGGAGGCAGGCAAGGAGTATGCGGTTCAACGAACGGTTTACTATACTAGTGAAGTGCTTATTGAGTCCAAGCAGAGATATCCACATTGGCAGAAGCTCGTTTATGGGGTGTTCATGGCCAGCCGGAAGCTTAAGCAATATTTTCTGGGTCATCCCATCACTGTGGTCAGTTCTGCTCCCTTAGGGATATCATTCAAAACAGAGAATCCACAGGGAGAGTAGCCAAGTGGTCCATTGAGCTTGGACCGCATGGTTTGAAGTATATGCCTCGCACTGCTATCAAGTCTCAAGCACTTGTGTATTTCATCAATGACTGGACAGAACTACAGATGCCTGAAGAGAAGCCAGATAACACATATTGGACTATTCACTTTGGTGGGCCCAGGCAATTGGAGGGCTCGGGGGCTGGAGTTGTCTTAGCTTCCCCTCAAGGTGACAAGTTTTGTTATGTTCTAAGGTTGATGTTTCCCTATACTAACAATGCAGCTGTGTATGAAGCCTTGCTCCATGGTCTTCGGATGGCTAAAGAGATGAACTTAAGCCGGGTGAGATGTTACGGCGACTCAGACTTGGTGGCTCAGCAAGCCTCAGGCACATGGGACTCTAAGGATCCACTCATGGCAGCTTATCACCGCGAAGTTGACGGTATTGCTGGGCACTTCAAGGGTTATCAAGTGGAACACATTGATCGCAGGAAAAATGAGGTGGCTGATGCTTTAAGCCGGCTGGGGCTCAGCATAAGCCGTTGCCACCTAACACTTTCTTGGATATTCTGCATAACCCTTCTGTCAAATTGCCTACAGAGGAATATCTGGCTATTCCTGACCCGGAGGCACAATTGGTGGCGGCTCTTCATGCTATTCCAGATTGTATAGTACCATATTTGGCTTATATGACCCGGGGCAAGTTACCTGAGGATGAAACTTTGGCCATACAGATAACCCGGCGGTCTAAGTCATTGACAATTGCCAATGGCGAGTTACACCATCGCAGTGTCACTGGGGCGTTTCAGCGTTGCGTCTCTCCTGAGGAAGTCCATGAGATTCTTCGTGAGATTCATGAAGGAGATTGTGGTCATCATGTCGGTTCAAAGTCCCTTGTGGCCAAAGCTTTTCATCATGGATTTTATTGGCTGACGGCTCATGCTGACACAGAGGATTTGGTCAGTAAATGTGATGGTTGTCAAAAAATTTCACGACGAGCTCACATGCCGGCTCAAGAATTGAGGATGATTCCAATTACTTGGCTGTTTGCAGTCTGGGGGCTTGATATGGTTGGGCCTTTTAAAAGGTCCAAGGATAAAAAGACCCACCTTTTGGTGGCAGTTGACAAATTCACAAAGTGGGTCAAAGCAGAGTCGGTCAGTAAGTGTGACGCGACAATGGCGGTTCAATTCATCAAAAAGGTGTTTTTTTGCTTTGGCTTCCCCAATAGCATCATAACTAATAATAGCACTAATCTGTCTAAAGGTGCTATGAAAGAGTTTGGTCAATGTGAGCATATTCGACTTGATGTATCATTAGTAGCTCATCCTCAATCCAATGGTCAAGCTGAAAGAGCCAATCAAGAAATTTTGAGAGGCATCAAGCCCCGGCTTATGGTCTCTTTGCAGAGGACGCCGGGTTGTTGGGTGGAGGAGTTACCTTTCGTGCTATGGAGTATCAATAATACCCCCACCTGATCTACGGGTTACACGCCTTTCTTCATGGTTTACGGAGCAGAGGCGGTTCTCCCTAGTGACATCCATCCTGACTCGCCCTGTGTGGCGGCTTACGTTGAAGCTGATAATGAACAAGCACGTCAGGATGCACTTGGCCTGTTAGATGAGAAGCGTGAACTTGTAGCAGTGCTCGACGGTTTACCAACAAGATCTGCGCCGTTACCACAGCCGCCGGGTTAAGTCCAGAACCTTTCAAGAAGGTGTTTTGGTGCTCCGGATCATCCAGGATCAGACTGATGTGCACAAGTTATCCCCACCTTGGGAAGGGCCCTTTGTGGTCAGCAAGAACTTGGACAATGGGTCATACTACCTTATCGGTATTCGAGAGCACAAGGACTCACGTAAGTCGGAGGAGGAGACCCGCCGGCCATGGAATATTGCTCATCTTCGGCCTTACTACACTTGAGCCACCGGCTCTTATGATGTACATAGTTTGATGATGTATATATTATGATGATTATAATAAAGCAGGGCCTTTGTCGTTTATCTTCAAGAATAATGAGTCTTCTTCATCATAATTTCATGATAACTTGGGGGCTTGATCATATTCTAATCATAGCCATTAACCCTTTTGGTCCTGCTTCCTGATCGTATTCGAATCATAGCCATTAACCATCACAAACCACTTGGGGGCTTGATCATATACGAATCATAGCTATTAACCCTTTTGGTTCGGCTTCCTGATCGTATTCGAATCATAGCCATTAACGAACACAAACCACTTGGGGACTTGATCGTATTCGAATCATAGCCATTAACCCTTTTGGTCTGGCTTCCTGACCGTATTCGAATCATAGCCATTAATCATTATGGTCACTAGGGGGCTTCCTGATCGTATTCGAATCATAGCTGTCGGTACCCGTTTGATTGGCGCAATGCCACAAACCACTTGGGGGCTTCCTGATCATATTCGAATCATAGCCATTAACCCTTTTGGTTCGGCTTCCTAATCGTATTCGAATCATAGCCATTTTTGGTCCGGCTTCCTGGTCGTATTTGAAGCATAGCTTCATTCTTTCTTTCTTTTTGGTTTGAGTTTTTTGAACAAGTTTTTCCCGATTCATCTTGATGCCTTTTTGGACATATGGTTTAAGTACTTCAGGCCATGTAGCCTCAATTCTCACAGCTCAAATTTGAAGCATACCCGTGGTCTCAATGGACCTGGCTTAGTGTGAGGCGACAAGTCACCCATACATGATGATATCAAGCGCTTGGAAGTTTTGGCTTCGAAAATTTTGGGTTATCACCCTTACTGCAAAGGTATTATAAGCCGGCAGTACGATTCAATATCACAGGTATGATACTGTTATTATAATTATGTCTAATTGTTGGCTAAACCAGCCCTATCTATAACTGTTTTAAACATCCGTGGTATATGTGAGGTATTATGACCCGCCCTGCGGTAAACCACCAAGGACTCTTGTGATCTACTTGTGTGCAGGGTAATTTCAAATTTTCATCTGCACCAATCAACATCATGACCAGTTTAAAAGGATAATTATTAGGTGGTGGCTTAACAGTGTTGAGCACAACATAAACATGCAAGATGACACAACAGAGCAAAGTTATTACTACCATATTACATAACCCAAGGAGTCAAAATGATTAATTGTTTTTCAAAAGGTCACAAATATGGACCGCCCAGTGAATCAGTCTTCTTGACTCTGATGGCCTGAAGCTTCTGGATCACCCCTCCCACTTCTTCGTCCTATTCTACTTCCTGGAAGGTTGGTGATGACCAGTCAATGCCATTCAAGGCTTGGAATTCAGCTTCATCATCAATAAGCTCGGACGGGTCAACTTCAGGAGAAAAAGTGTGCTTACGGGTTGGGGGTATTAGGTCCTTCACTTTATAAGACGGTGTCGGCATCTTCTGATTTTCCAAGTCATAAGCCGGCTAATATATGGACAAGTCCATTTCATTGTCAATTAGACTAGCCAGGGGACGTATTTCCTTTACACAGGTGGCAAAGTCTTTTTTATCAAACAGAGTGCCATCTTCTTTCAAACTAGGGTACCCGGTAGAGATATCGTCCGGGTCTAGCTCTGGCAGCCAAGCTTTGGCCCGGCTTAAAGCAGTTACAGCACTGGATCTCGCGGATGATCACTTCATTTCATTAAACCGCTCAGGCAAGACAAAGAGCTTCCTCAAAACATCAACTAAGAGAGTGCACTACTAGAAAAACCCCTACTAATGGCGCACCTAATATGGCCATTAATGGCGCATCTGTGGTGCGCCATTAACAGCACACCATTAGTAATTGTTACTAATGGCGCACCACCTGGTGCGCCATTAGTATCTGGTATACTAATGGCGCACCGCGGGTGCGCCATTAGTATAGGCCAGCGTGCGCCATTAGTATGCCTCCCAGGGGCCATGTATACCCAGGTGCTTTGGCATACTAATGGCGCACCACCTCTGGATGCGCCATTAGTAACCGCGGCATACTAATGGCGCACTGCCCAGTGATGCGCCATTAGTATGCACTGTCATACTAATGGCGCACTGTCATGTGATGCGCCATTAGTATGAATATTAGTTTTTTTTTATTTTTTTATTTTCTGTTTTTTGCACAGGTTACAAAATGTATAGTTTGACAAAATATAGACAGCACACATCAACAACAGATTCATCAAATGTATAGTCTTTGAATACAATTCATCATATTAGTCTCCGAATACAATTCATCATATTAGTCTCCGAATTGAAAAGACCGAACAAAGATAGAACATTATATTACAAGTCTCGAGACCGCGAGTAGCGAGTCTGTCTTCACATTACAAGTCGATATCGATCATCTAAACTACCATCACATAGAAGAGAGCTGCGGTCATCACGATGAGCATCATCACGATGAAACTCGTCTTCATCCGGTTCCTCCAACGCTCCCTCCCCTCTCCCGCTAGATAGCGGGCGTATCTAGATTCGGCCTCGGCCCTAGTGGTGTACCCTTTGTAACTGTTACCGCTGAATCGGTGAACCTGTCTCCGACACTCCTCCCAGTCATCGTAGACTCCGGGAACCTTACCCTTGTACACGACATACGTCGGCATCGCTATGCACTAGCCAAACGAAACGTTAGTACCAATTCACAGACAATACATAAGCAATATATAAGTATGCAACAGAACGATCGGAAGAGAAAAGCAAGACATTAATAGCATCGATTACATCTAAGTTGAACGACTCTCGAAACCAAAGAGACATACTACAAGTTCATTAAAGTTTAATTACAACATGAGCCAATCGATGTTTCAGAACTAGACAACTCGACTCAAGGGACCGGAGCGTGGATGAAGCCGCCGTCTATCGTGGGAGTCATGAAAGAACGGGCGTTGTCATCCTGCATTTGTAGCATTGTGTCGATGTCACTGTTGGACGGTTGATTTCTGAGGTAGAACTGCCCCGAGGTACGAAGGACATCTTGATGGATGATTTCCGCAAACTCCGACTGGATGCGAAAGAATTCTTGTCGGAGGTCCGCGTCCTGGATTGCCGACACGCTCGCGGCCCAATCTTTGAGTTTACTCGGTAGCAGAAGTTGATGATGGTCCCGTACGATCGCCCGCATGTGATGGATGGCGTAGTAGGCACCCTTCTGACCGCCAGGCGGCTGCTTGACGCAGCAGAACGTCGTATTGTGGGAGAACACGTGCTTGCCGTACTTACGAATAGGCCTGGTGAAGGTGCCTCCAGATTGGGCGTAGCCGGGGAGAACATCATCAAGAACCTTCTTGACATTTGTGTAGTCTACGTTCGACTGACGGTCCGGGTCGAAATACGTGGCCATGGAATATTTGGGGCTTAGGAGGATGAGCGTGCAACGTGTGTCACTGCAGAAAACACGGAATGTTAAAAGAAAAACGATCGAAATGTAAGAATTCATATGTTACGGGCCGGTTGAGGGGAGGACTTACTCGGGAAAGTAAGGCACGAGGAAGTTATCCTTATCTTGGTTTGCCAGAATGACGCCTTCGAGGTAAGAACTCGCGACTTGCCGGTCCCCAGCGCTGCCCAAGATCTTGGCACGCATGTAGAAGGGGTCGACTATCACGATGTCCGGGGTCTTGTCGCGAATGATCCGCATCTCCATACTCAGCGAAAATAGCCGAACGAAGGTGTAGTGCAGCGGATGAAGGTTCAACATAGCGTGGATGTCATCAAAACGCAGGACGATCGTACGCCCGATGGAGTTATCCACAAAGCCCTTGCCCTCTGGCACCTTGGCCGCGAAAACCGGGTATGCCACATCCTTCTCCCTGAGACGCCGCTTCTCCAAAGCAAGAACACTGTCATGCAGACTCCGCATAGCACCGGTTGCAGCATTGAGCATATTTGTCGGTAGCATCGCCCTACCCGCCACATGCACCCTCCTCGAGATATCCTGCGGTGAAGGTGGCCCGTCCTGAGCACGGATCGTACTCGGTGCCGGCTGGCTCGCACCCTTCTTAGTCTTTCTTTTGCGTGCCTTCTTCTTCTCCTGTAATGGGACCGAGTTCTGCTCACAGACCGCCTTCTTGAGTGTGTTGGGGCTGATAATATTTCGCACCTCGCCTATCTGAGGCTCGGTGAAGTCGGCAGCTGGAGGCGTCTCCTGAGAGCTGAACGCCAGACGGCGCCTGTTGCAACTTGGCTTCTCCGCGGTACGAGCTAGATCGCACACGTCTTTTGTTGGGTTTGGTTCTTGAGAAGGAGGCCCCATGAAGTCGCCATCGTACCCATGCTCGGCAAAGTACTGATCGACGTTGCCAAATGTATCATCGTCGTCGTCGTCGTCGTTCTGATCCTGTGCCATATGCATGTTTGGATCCAGTGGCATAGGGATGTCCGGCACCGTTACGGCGGTCTTGCCATGGGGCCGACTTGGCGCCGGCACGACTGGCGGTGTTGTCTTTGGGGTGGTGTCCCCCGCCCCCAAACGAATCTGGCTCTTCGGCCAAAGCAGGGGCCAGCTCAGGCAGGCGCTGAGGGTCATCACGTCTTCATCGTCGGCCCCGACGGGTCGAATCGGAGGTAACAAGTCGTCGCAGCCTGGCAGCACCCGAACCAGTTGAACCCTAAACAAGTTGGGTGGCATCTGGGTACCGTGGAACAAGGGGTTGCCCGGTTGAACGATTTTGCCCTTGGCGACATCGACCAACTCGTTGTTCACGAAGTGGAGGAGAGTGCACGGAACGTCGGCGGCGCCCTGCGAAAACATGTAGGGCGTCAGGGATGCCCAGTCAAAGGCAAGGAGATGAAGTCCTCGGCCGAGAGAGGCTTAATTAGTTACCGTGATGATGGCGTCGAGCTCGGCTAATGTCGAGGCACCGCCAACGGCGGGCGTGCAGTTGACGGAGGGGCCGCTTGCTGAAGAGGTGCCGGCCGGCGTACACCCGGGTGCATTAAGCTCCCGTGCCGGCGTCGGAGACACCAATGCCGCCTCCGCCGGAGGCACCAATGGCCCCGCCATCGCATTATGCGAGTTGCTGGCCGTGAAGCTAGGAATCGGGGGCGGCCCCTGTTGGCCGCCCGCAATCCACGCACTCAACCCCGAGATCAAGGTAGGCACAAGGGCGGTGATCGTCGCTCCGAGTCGTTGTTCCACTTGCTCTTGGACAATCTCCGGAATCCGCGCCACCTGTGCCTTGAGTTCTTGAACCTCTCGCGCCTGGCTTTCCGAGCTGGTCTTTTTCTCCTTCCGCACACCAGCGGTATAGTATGACCCCCATTTTGTCGACAAGCCTTTGCCGGCCACACGACCAGCTGACGTCGGCTTACTGAGCTTATCCTTGTTCTTCATTACATTCAACCCCCTATTTAGAGTGGTGTCCCAAGGGTTGCTCTTAGTCGACCCCGCGCTACTGCTTTCAGTCGCCTGCGGAAGGAATGTGAACCATTTAGAAATTTGGCTTCATTAATTAGAATGCAACCATATGGAGCTAATTACGCGGGGGTGTATTCCTTACCAGAACAAGCTCAAGCTGCCTGGTCTTCGGATCCGTGGTAAGCTCCTTTGTTTTCGGGTCCTTCTTGTACCGGGCCCTAACAAAGTTCCTGGTCTGCTTGTCACCGTATTTATCGAAGAGGGGCGGTAGGCCTTGCTCGGCACGGTCCGCCTCCTCCTTGTCCCATATAGGCTCCGCCACTCTGTAACCGCCGGGACCGAGTGTGTGTTCCCCTATGTTCAGCTCCCGCATTTGTTTCCCCCACTCACTTGATTGGGAGCTTGCGGTGCTCGAGCAATTGATCTTGAAGTCGTTGTAGTCATCTTCGGTGATCGAAGGATTTTTCTCCTTGATCTTCTGATAACTCTCACCTTTCTCGATCATTCTCTTCACATTGCTTTTCCAAGTAGACAGGGCCTTGCTCATCTTCGTGAGGGCAGCATTGTTCACTTTATTCCCTTTGAGGCTTGTGTTTTCAAATTCAGCGGGGAACTTGTATCGTTCGTGCAGCTTCGTGAAGAGGAGGTGGCGCAAATTCCCTCGGTCAGGATGCCTCAGGTTCTCGGTGTTGATCGAGACGGTGCTCCGGACAATGCACCCGAGCTGAAGCGAGTACCCCTTGACTATTCGTTCGGGCGCCGTTGGATTCCCGTTGGAGTCCACTTCAGTAACTTCCTCCTTGAGGGTGCGGAGCACGATCGGGCGCCGGTCCTTCCGTTGCCTCTTCGGTTGGCTGCCATCTGTGCGTGCGCCGCCATCATCAGTGGTGGCATCCTCGGCGGCACCATCAGTGGTGGCATCAGTGTGGTCATCCTCGGCGGCACCATCCGTGGTATTAGGATCGGTGGGGAAGGCGGCGTCCTCATAGAAGTGAGGTTGTTCCTCCATCTCCTGGGACAGCTCCCAGAATGCCTTGCCGCCCGAACCCCCGGCCTCATCGTTGTGGGCCATGTTTCTCTCTAAATAGAAACAAAGTTTGGTCAAAAAGTTGGTTATTGTCAAGGAACAAGATCTCTAAGTTGACCAAATAACCTAATTCTCGAGGAATGTCGCCAAAAAGTTGGTTATTGTCAAGGAACAATTGAGAGATGTTTGTGATATTGCCTAGGTGTTTTGGGATAGAACCTGTTAGTGTGTTGTTGCTAAGGTCCAAGTCCACGTTCTCAGGGTAACCTAGTTCTTGAGGGGTGTGTCTAGAAAGTTGGTTGCTGCAAAGATACAAGGTTGTGAGTTTGGTCAAATTGCCTATGATGTTTGTGATATTGCCTTGGATCTTGAAGGCACTGTTGCATGATAATCCAACCACTAAAGAATAAGAATACTATTTTTGTTCATAGGCAACACTTTTTGTTCTTGTTTTTGTGGTCGAATTGATGTTGAGCTAAAGGGTAAGGACAACTGGAAAAGGGGGTCGACGGGTCGAGAGGACACACCGCATGCTCGTATTCAGCCGCCCGGTACGTTATTTCTTGACTCAACACCACGTGAAATGACGAGGCATTTGCTATGAGTATACTACTAAAGTTTAGCTCGATATGACCCCAAGACACATTATCGAGACAAGAAAGAGCATAATACATTTGTCAAACCATTCCGCGGTTATTGGTTGCGAGCTGAATAAGATGTATACAACCAAGGATATCCATCAGTCCGCTACCCGCACAGACATGTCTATCCGATCCATTTTCATGTAACAATTTTTTGTGTCGCTTCCCTTTGTTGCAATTGTGACCGGGCAAACTGTTACTTGTCGATCAATGCCACACGAGAAACATTATCAAGACCAAAAGCAGCACGATATATACTATTCTCAATTATTGTTTGCCCGCCGAATACAAGGTCCTATACTACAACCAAAGTCCAAAGACAACCAGAAGGCGTTTTTAATGGTAAATAGCATCATTAACAGTTTTATTATAACATTACTAGTTGCAACAAGTGACGGTTAAATAAATAGAAAAAGTATGAGTATTCTCAAACCAGTTGCTTGCCGGCGCAAGTATGCTCTACGCGTTTGCAACAGAGCAGAGTAATCAACGTTGTAGACTAGGCTCAAAGACATCTTGGCCATTAATTAATTAATCACATATGTAAGCAAGCAAGCAATCAACATTGTACTCCTTCGTAGGAGTAATTCTTATTCTACTGTACACTAACAGCAGGAGCAGTACAAGTATGAAGCAACAAAATAGTATTATATGGACAAAAAATACTAAACTAATCCAACCACTAAAGCAAATTAATTTTTATTTCGGTTGAGAATCGGGCACCTTCTAGGTCAAGAAAATTGGGCATGACCTTTGCTAATTTTCTTGACCTTGGAGTGCCCCATTTCTCAACCGAAACGGAAATTAATCAACGTTTCAGGAGAAAGGGGTCATTTTAGAAGATCACAAGTAGCAGCAGCATCACTTGACAAAATCACAACTAGCAGCAGCTCGCAGATAGCAGCAGCAGCATCACTTGACAAGTAGTACAGCAGCAGCAGCAGCATGCATGCACTGGTCCATGGCACAAAGTCCATGACCCAGAACAGAGCACTTTACTAAAAATGAAGAAGAAAAAAGGCATGCATGCACTGGTTGTAGCAAATCATCATTTCTGAATCAAAACAACAATTAGGACAGGGAAATTATGACACACTTCTGAAGAAAAAATGATTTGTGTAATCTGGTTGGTACTCTTACAGTTGCATAAATGATTTTTGCATGCCTACACATCATGGTGCATGGTCTAGCACTGCAAACTCAGTCCTCAGGATTACTGCCTTTGTAAACATGATGTTTTGCTCTTGCCCTAGCTTTGTTATGTCTAGTGGAATGGAGATGAAAATGATGAAATGTGACAGGTACTTATGATGAGGCTTTTACATGGGTACTCATGGTGCAGCTTTGTTTAGTTGTGCCGAGAAGCTGGTCTAGGCCTCTGTGAATATTACATATACTTTGTTCTGATTCACTCCATTCTGTTCAAACAAGTAGAGATCATGGCTAGTGTCTTGTGAAATAACTATTGAGCTTCATTGTTTATTTCTGTTTCTTTAAGATCTATGCATAGCATCTTGTCAGTTCCCTTTTGGTGGTTTCTGTTAATTTTGCCTTGCTTTTGGTTTGATTTGGGAGTTTGGGACCATGAAGATAAATACATCCGATCCCTTGGTTGACAGATGTTGCCTGGTCTTCCACCATGGCAGCTCTGTCAAGATTATCTCCCCAGGAATATGATATGTACCTTACTCATCTGAGTTGTCCCTTAGCCTACAATGAAGCAGATTTTTGACCTAGGTCTGGCATGTCTGGGCCCAGTGCACGCAGGAACGAAATTTTGTACTAATCAAAATATAGCTCCATAATTTTGTTAAGATGGATTGATTTTTTTTCTTTTATTTGTATTGTTCTGTGTGTGAAGATGACCGAGTCGCATTTTCAAATTTCACATGAAGCAATATAAGGTGAACGGTAAATAAAATATCTTACTCCCTTAAACATAAATAAATAAATGAAGATCGTACAAAATACAAGAAAATAGGCAATTTGCGTAGGCATAATTTGTGGAATATTATGATGTGAGGACTGAACCAAATAGTTCCTTTGAAATGAAATATGAAAACATATGTGATCTCTACTTACAAAGTACCAAACAGAATGGCAGAAATACTGCACTTTCTTTTGCAAGGCAGGGAGTTCCTTTCATTTTTAGACAGATACATCATATATGTTTGATATTTGCTGGAACATGATATATCATATATCTATGATATTTGCTGGAATTTTGTATGCACACACTATACTAAATAACACTTATGAAGTAGCCTAAAGCCCTAAACAACATTCCATCAAGCCCTAAGCTAACTCTTGTCTGCAGAAGTAATAAGTTGTTTGCTTGGTATTTCACGTAATTTACTTCTTCAGAGAGAATCAAACAGTAGCATTTTACTTAAGCCTTAGGCTAGTTCAGCTATAAATTGGTAGAAACCGATCAAATCTAACAGCAGAATATTCTAACTCCCCTTAACTTCTCTAATGCAGAACAGTAGCTTACCTTGGAGGAGCGGGCCGGGGTGGAGGAGGCGGTCGGAGAGGATAAGGATGCTCCGGCGACGGGTGGTGGTGGTGGTGCTCCGGCGACGGTGGTGTGGACGGGGCGGCGTCCGGGCGGCGGGGTCGCGTCGAGGCGGCGGGGCAGCGTCGAGGTGGCGGGGCAGCGGCGTCGGGGCGGGGTCGAGGCGGCGTCGGGGCGGCGTCGGGGTGGCGGGGCGGCGTCGAGGCGGCGTCGGGGCGGCGGGGCAGCGTCGAGGCGGCGTGGCCGCGGCGTCGGGAGAGGAGAGGGGAAGGGGATCTAGGGCGAGGGAGAGGGCGAGGGAGAGGGAAGGCGAGGAGAGGGCGAGGGAGGGAGAGGGCGAGGGCGAGGGCGAGGGGGAGGGTCAGGGCAGCGGCGGCGGCGGCGGTGGATCGAGAGGGAGAGGGAACTGGCGAGGGGGAGAGGGAAAGGGGGGATCGGGCGAAGGGGGAGAGGGAAGGGGGATCGGGCGAAGGGGCACAATACTAATGGCGCACCTCACCGCGGTGCGCCATTAGCATGTCCATACTAATGGCGCACCTCACCGTGGTGCGCCATTAGTATTTTTTTTATTTCAACTCGAGCCAACAGGTTATGTACCACCAGAACTAATCCACATCAAGTCCCCTCTACTAGCTCGACTGGTCAGCAGCCAGTTCTCACACCAGGAGGTCCTGGGTTCGACTCCCAGGCTCCACAATTTTTTTAGCATTTAAAAAGCTGTTTCATACTTATTTGTGTTTAAATATGTTCAAACTTGTTTAAATAATAACAGTAATATTTTTTTATAAGACAGTAGCATTTAAAAAGCTGTTTGATACTTATTTTTTTATAAGACGGTGCGCGGGGTGCGGGGGGTCGGCGGCGGCGGTTGAGTAGGGGAATCGAGGGTGCGGGGGGTCGGCGGCGGCGGCCGGTGGACTGGGGGGGTGCTCGGCGGCGAGGGGGACCGACTCCCAGGCTCCACAATTTTTTTTAGCATTTAAAAAGCTGTTTCATACTTATTTGTGTTTAAATATGTTCAAACTTGTTTAAATAATAACAGTAATATTTTTTATAAGACAGTAGCATTTAAAAAGCTGTTTGATACTTATTTTTTTATAAGACGGTGCGCGGGGTGCGGGGGGTCGGCGGCGGCGGTTGAGTAGGGGAATCGAGGGTGCGGGGGGTCGGCGGCGGCGGCCGGTGGACTGGGGGGGTGCTCGGCGGCGAGGGGGACCGGATCTGGCGAGGTGGGATAGCGATCGAGATGGAGGGGGCCGGGATCGAGATCGAGTGTCCATGAAATTTAAAAATATTCATGATAGTTCAAAAAGTACCCATGAAATACAATCGAGAAATGAAGGCTACGATTTAAATACAATCGATCTTAGCTAGCTATCTGTTCACAATCTTCTTGCCCTTCTTTTTCGCATATGGAGTTCTTCTGTGGAACGGACGTCCTTTAGGTAGGGTGGTCCTGCTTCTTCTTGTGGTGTATGCTGCTACTTCATCATCGTCGTCATGTTCGATCCTCGGGTCGCCGTACTTGTCGAAGTCTTGCTCATTGGCTACTCCATCCATTCCGATGATCTTCCTTTTGCCTCTCCTCACGACAACACGACTGGGCTTTGGCGGGTCGGTAATGAAGAAGCATTGGTCCACTTGGGAAGCCAGTACCCATGGCTCATTTTTCGCGGTGACGTTTGCGCCCGCGGTCTTGGATTTGGCTTCGGGTATAACCATGGTGGTGAAATACCGGTCTTCTTTTATGACGTTCTTGGCCCATCTAACACGGAACATCGGGACCTTCTCTCCAGCGTAGCTCAGCTCCCAGATCTCCTCGATCCTTCCGTAGTATCTGTCCTTGTCGTTACCGGTGTAGGATTCCATCGTTACCCCGGAGTTCTGATAACCATCGCTCTTCATGTCCTTGGCCTCGGTGTAGAATGTGTAGCCGTTGATATCGTACGCCTCATAGGTCATCAGGTTGTGCTCGGCGCCCTGTGACAAGGCGAATATGAGTTGTTCTTCCGCGGAAGAATCCTCATGTAAAGGGTACGACAGAAGCTTCTGCTTGAACCAACGCGTGAAACATGAGTTGTGCTCTTTGAGTATATCTCCGTCCGTCCTCTGTTGGCCTCGGTCATTGTACGTCTTCTTAATAAAGGTTTTGTGCTCTACCACCCAAGGATCGACCACGTCTATGTGTTGTAGCGCGACTAGGTTTGCTCTTTCAAAGTCGGTGAGTCGACCCTCGAAGTCGACATGCATTTCGCGGCGACCCTCACGGTGACCCCATCCAGCGAGCCTGCCGAGGTGCCTGTTGACAGGCAGACCAACGGGGTTCTCGATGCCTAGATAATTCGTGCAGTAGGAGATGCACTCTTCGGTCAGAAAGCCCCTGGCTATGCTTCCTTCTGGACGTGACATGTTGCGAACGTATCCTTTGATGACACCATTCATCCTTTCGAACGGCATCATGCTGTGCAGGAACGTCGGCCCGAGTTGGATGATATCCTCCACTATATGGACCAGCAGATGCACCATAACGTCGAAGAATGCGGGCGGGAAGTACATCTCAAGCTCGCATAGTATCACCACGATCTCTTCCTGTAGCCTTCTGAGTTGCCTCACGCCAATCGACTTCCGAGAGATGACGTCGAAGAAGTTGCATAGGCCAAATAGCGTTTCACGGACGTGCGCGTCCATGATCCCACGGATTGCAACTGGAAGTATCTGCGTCATCAGCACGTGACAGTCGTGAGACTTCATCCCGTTGAACTTCTGCTTCGCTGGGTCTAGGTATCTGCTTATCTTCCCCGCGTAACCGTAAGGAAGTTTTACTCCTAGGAGGCAGGTGAAAAACTGCTCGATCTCCTCCTGACTTAGAGTGAAGCACGCGGGAGGGTAGTCATTTCCGGTCTTCTTGACCTTTTTGCCTTTGCGACGACTTTCTGTGTCCTGCTTCGCCTCATCAACATCATCATCATCATCATCATCATCATCATATATATAGCGTGAAGCTCCTGCCTGATGCCCATTGATTTCAAGTCTGCCCTTGCTTTCGGTCCATCTTTGGTCCTCTCTGGCATGTTGAGCAGGGTACCAAGCAGACTCTCGCACACGTTCTTCGTGATATGCATGACATCAAGGCTGTGAGGCACACGGTGGATCTTCCAGTACGGCAAGTCCCAGAAAACAGACCTCGTTTTCCATACCTTCAGCAGCGGCTCTGGCGCCTTTCGCTTCTTTCCCGGCTCTGGCGCCTTTTGCTTCTTTCCCGGCAGTGGGCAGTCTTTCCAATTTTTCAACAGCTTGTCTATTTCCTCGCCGCTCCTCGTACACGGGCGTTTTCGGGGTTCGGTTTCACCATCGAACAGATCCTTGCGTTTCCTCCACGGGTCATCGTCGCGAAGCCACCTTCGATGTCCCATGAACACGGTTTTCGAAGACCCGGGATCTCTATCTAGCTGGCGATACGTTGTGTCATCCATGCACCTTACGCATCCAGAAAATCCGTGGACTACCTGCCCCGCAAGATATCCGTAACCGAGATAGTCGTGCACCGTCGTGAGCAGTGCGGCTCTCATAGGGAAATATTCTTTCTCTGCGGCGTCCCACGTATTGGCTGGCGTTTTCCACAGCGTGTCAAGCTCCTCTTTCAGCAGCCCCAGATACAGATTGATGTCGTTCCCTGGTTGTTTCGGCCCTTCAATTAGCATACTCATGTGAATGTACTTCCTCTTCATGCACAACCAGGGGGGAAGGTTGTACATCCACACAAACACAGGCCAGGTGCTATGTGTGCTTCTCTGGCTGCCAAACGGATTGACTCCATCGGTGCTCGCGCCCAGCACGATGTTCCTTGGATCGTTCCCAAATTCTGGGTATTCGAAGTTCAATGCTTGCCACTGGCTCGCATCCTTAGGGTGACTCAGCATCTTGTCTTTTTTATCTATCTCCGGATCATTTGCGTCATCTTCTCGCTTCTTCTCCTCCCTATCCGCGTGCCAACGCAGGAGCTTTGCTACCTTAGGATCCGCGAAATACCGCTGCAGACGAGGAGTGATCGGAAAGTACCACACCACTTTTCGAGGAGCTTTCTTCCTCTTCTTGTATCGAGTGACACCGCACACCGGACATATTGTAGACTCCGCGTGCTCGTCCCGATAAATGATGCAATTGTTCATGCACACATGGTATTTCACGTGCGGTAAATCCAGAGGACACACGATTTTCTTCGCCTCCTCCAAACTGGTCGGGCACTTGTTCCCCTTGGGAAGACGTTCGTGCCAGAATGACATGTTCTCGTCGAAGCATGCGTCGGTCATTTTGTGTTTTACCTTCATCTCCAGAGCCATGAGCGTTACTTTCAGGCGGGTATCCTCGGGCCTGCATCCTTCATACAACGGAGTAACCGCGTCTAACTCAAGTTGATCCATCTTGGCTTTCTCTCGGGCGGCAGCTCTTGCGTTATCCGTCTGCTTGAGAAGCAGCTCTTGAATATGAGGGTCCTGCACCCAGCCCATCGATGGTCCAACGTCGTCTGCTCCGCCGGCATCATCATCATGTCCTGCATCTTCTACATGATGACTGTGTACAGCATCACCGTCGTGATCATCTCCTGGGGATTCTTCGTCTTCTCGCCCCCCCGAGCCGCGGTGGTTGTCTTGCTGCCCTTCCTCATTTCTTGCCCGGCCCCCATGGACGACTTCGTAGTCATCTTCATCACCTTGCCACCGATAGCCATCCATGAAACCACGCAAGAGCAGGTGGTCCCGCACCTGCCCGGAATCCGGGTCCGCAATAAGGCTATTCAGCTTGCATCTTCGACACGGACATCTTATCTCCGTCTCGTTCTTTTGAAGCATCTCGGCCTTCGCGGACCTCAAAAACCTATTCACGATGCCTTCGGTCATCGTGCGGACCATGGTCGCCTGCGGGGTAGAGCAAAACGATATTTTAGAACCAAGAAAAAATTTGGCATGACTTTCCCTAAAAATAGGACCAAAAAGAATGCTTAATGCCAAAATTCTCGCCGAAACGGAAATGAATCAACATTCCGGCAAAATATTGGCAACTATCGCATTTCAAATACCGGTACACCTCCAAACACAAACACATATGCAACACCACAAACATATGCAACACCACGAACATACATAGATCTAGCTAGGCCATAAAAAGTGCATGTGCACATTGTTTGTAGGGAGAACAACATAAATATAGCTTCCCCCCTTACTTACCTAGCAAAACAAGGTAACTTAACCACTTAATTTGAATGAATCTATGGTGGAAATGAGGTGAAAAAGAGGAGGCACCCGAGACAAGGAGGAGGCGGTGGAGAGAATGAAGTGGGGAGAAAGTGAGTGTGGGAGGAGAGGCTGTCCAAAATATCTTGTTGCTGCCCACTTACTAATGGCGCACCAGCAACAAATGCGCCATTAGTAATCCAGGTTACTAATGGCGCACCCCCTGGCGGTGCGCCATTAGAACTTTTGCAAAAAAAGGAATAAAAGCAATAATAAAAAAATAACATTAGTGGTGCACCATCTGGATGGTGGGCCATTACTAGTTACAACTAGTAATGGCGCACCAGCAGGGGATGCGCCATTAGTATGTTTGGACAGGCGCACTAGTTCAAAAAAATTTTTGGTACTAATGGCGCACCGTGGTCAGGGTGCGCTATTAGTAGTTTCAACACTAATGGCGCATCAGAGGGTGGTGCGCCATTAGTATATACTAATGGCGCACCACCTGTCTAGTAGCCCTTTTCCTAGTAGTGGTAGGTGCTTGGTTGGACGGAGAAATTGTGGCCAATGCGCACTGAGCCCCAGTATAAAGCTGCTCCACAAGTGTGTAAACTGCCTTCAGCTTCACAAGCATATCCTGGTTGAGATTGGTGCTCCTGGGGCCTGCATGATAATCATGGATGGATTAGAGGCGGCTTATATCAATCAAGGAAGACATTTCAATGGATACTAGTGAGGCAACTTACCAAAGATATCAGAAACCATCTGAGACACATGGCGTTTTAAGCTGGTAAGTTCAGTGGTTGCCTCCTGGAGAGCCGCCTCCGCCTTCTCAGCCCGCTGTGTCAAGGCCGTCTTCTCTTCATCCCAAGCACTTCTTTCCACTTCAAATATGGTTTTCAATTTTTCCGTTTCAGTCATGCTAAATTGGAACTTTGAGTTCGCCTTCCGGGTCTCATATTCTTGCAGCTCCAGATGAGCCTTCAGGCCAGACAGCTCTGATTGAAGTTGAGCAGTGGTGGTTTGTACATACACAGGATCAAAATCACAATTTCAGATTTAGCTAAAAACATGAAGTCCCAAGCCTTTTGCAAGCAACAACACTTGGCACTTGGGGGCTAATGTCTGTCGAAACAGTTACTCATGCAATGGCTTATGTGAATAAGTCCCAAGCACTTTGCGAGCAAGAGTACTTGGCACTTGGGGGCTAATGCATATTGCTTGTTTTCTTACTACTTTACGGTGACCCGGTTGTGCTGCAAAAGGCGACAACCGGCTCATGAGAACTACACAAGTAAGTACTGCTTTCTACACAAGAATATAAAGGACCTACTCATTCATGCTGATTAAACCGACCCTTGGGGGCTACGGATTCAGTGTTAATCACTACAACTCTACTTTAAACCAGATGCTTTAAGCCGGCTTTTTAAAGAGTCTGACAAATTAAGGGTATTATTTGTGCTCATGGTTATTCTAAGTCTACAACATATTCATCATAAACAGTAGACTTGGGGGCTGACAGGATGTGCATAACTCAATAAAGGAAGAGCTCATACCTCAAATTTTTTGTGCATTTGCTTCACCATGTCAACTTCAAGTTCATGGTTGCTGTGTACTTGACTGAGATAGCCAGAATATACTTCGCCAATTCTTAATTGGGAGTAGTCAGCAACATCAAATCTTACTTTACGTTGTTCAATGTACTCCTTGGCAGAGTGTTTGGCCAAGACAGTAGGCCTTCCCGGCTCTCTAAAGCCGGTGTTGGTGATCACCACGTCATCATCATGTGTCTCAGCTGTTTTAACTGGGCTTGATGCTTCAGTGTTCAAAGGGTTATCATTTGCTTGATCAATGGAAGAGCCGGGGATTTCTGGTGGAACGACAAAAACTGGCTCTGATGGTTGAGGAACAAAGGCCTCAGATGCTGCAGTTTGTTGCTCCGGTTCACTGACTTTCGGGTCTTCAACCGGCTTATTCACTTTTGCTTTATTGCTGGGCTTGGCTTTTCCACTACATAAATCATGAGAGGTCAGTCTAAGTATCAACGAGCATAATGAGCAAATAAGTAGTTATTATTACCTGGGAGCAGTTTTGAAATCCGGTAGATGAGACTGAGATGAATCACCAGAAGAGGAACGAGACATTTCCTGATAATTTGAGTCGGAAGAATTAAGTGGTTGACGGATGAGACCCGCCAGAGGATAAAAAGAGTTTAAATCAGGGATGACCTCGTTTCGACGCTTCTTTGGAGTGTTCAGTAAGCCGTAAGATAAATCTTCGCCTCTGCTAGTCCGAGTCTGTCGCCGGCTCTCGTGCTGCTGTTGCTTCAAAAGAAAGTGAGGGTCCAGATGAGCTAAGGGGTGTGAAAAGCTTACTTTCCGGGTTACTCTTTGAATTTTCTGTCTTGGCAAGGGCTCCGAGTCGGCAGAAATGATAGTTACCTCTTCCTCGATTGCTTCACTAGTTCCCGTGTCATCCTGATGATAATCAGTGCCAATAAGATGGTTAAAAAGGAGCCAAGGGAATCAAGGGCTACCTCCGACTCAGAGCTGTCGTCTAGGTCAAATAGCTCGGAAGTACTGGATTTCTTTACCTTCTTCTTGGCGGTTCTTTTGGCGGCTTTCTTGGCTTTCCTAGCCCCTTTGGCAGCTTCATGATCATATTCCTTCTTCCAAAAGTCATCATCAGCCTGTGAAACTCATCAAAGGTGAGTTAAACAAAGTATTTAAGGATGAAGGTAAAGTAAGTAATTTAAAGACTTACTTATGGTGCCGGGTTAGATATGCAGAAAGGTCTTAGGCCCACTTTGCTGTAGTCTATCGGGCTTTCGTGCAGAAGGGACTTCGTCATTTCATTGATGGCATCGTCAGTTAAATCCTCAGAGCTATGGCGCAGTGGATCCTACTTGCCACCAGTGTAAGTGCACATTAAGCCGGTGCGGCAACTCAATGGAATGACCCGCCACGAAACCCAGCATCGAACCAAGTCAATGCCAGTTAAGCCGTTTCCCAACAGAGCCTTGACCTTGGCAATGATTGGGGCGAGTTTCTTGCATTCAGCGGCTGTCAGCTTGTCAGGGAGATGATGTTTTGAGTCCAGATGCAGGGCGCAAAAGCCGGGTGTTCGGTTCTCGTCAGCCGGAGAAGTATCCTTGCGATAGAACCATGTCTGGTTCCAATCCTTGGGATGACTTGGCAGACGAGCATAAGGGAAGATAGCGTGTCTCCTTCGCTGAATTGAGATTCCACCAAGTTCCAGGTTGGGTCCATTTGAGTACTCATTCTGGCGGTTCAAATAAAAGTATTCTCTGAACAATTCCACACCGGGCTCCTCTTGAAGGTACACCTCACAGAAAACTTGGAAATTGCATATATTTGACACGGAATTGGGTCCGATGTCTTGAGGATGAAGATTAATAAAGTGCAGAATGTCCCGGAAGAATTTAGAGCCGGCAGTGAGAAGCCACGGTTCATATGACCAGTAAAGACAATGACTTCGTCCTCCTTTGGCCGAGGTTTCTCCTCTTCCGGTTTAGGGGCGCGGTAGTGCATGATAGTCTTCTTTGGCAAATAACCGGTTGTTACAAAGTCCTGGAGTGTTTTCTCAGTGACGATGGAGGAAACCCAATTACAGAAGGTGGTTGTCTTCGGGGCCATTGTGAAAAAGAAGAAGCCTAAAAAGAAAAAGAACAAGTTTGCCGGTTCAAATTAAGCCGGAGGAAAATCACTACAACACATATTCAGAATGGCGGCTTAAAAAGGGGCCTAATGGTATATGACTAGTTACAGCGGGTTATGTAAGCCGCCATGACCAGTTTTGATGTGTGTCAAAGGTGAAATCTGTTGAGCATTGAATCTAACTACAATTGGTGATGAAAGCCGCCATGGCCAGATTGATTTATCAGGAAGGAAATTTTTTGCTAAGTACTGGACAAACAAGTTTAACATATTACAATTATAATTTTGGATCAATGGCAGTTCAGAAAAAGAAAATAAATCAAAACCTAAAAACAGTGCAAGGGAGTTCATAGGTTCTGAGGAGATCTTTTTTCAAAGAAAAATGGCCGGTTGGCATTGAAAACAAGGGCAAAACTGCTACCGCGCGAGTTATATGCTATCTTCAGATCAAAGGATGATAGGGTTGAAGATGAACTACAAACAACTACAAAGGACACGAAGAACTACTGAAACCCTAATGGAATCTGGAGCATGGAAGGAGAAAAGCTTACAGAGGCAGGGGAACTGCCGTGGAGCGCAGTCGTTCTCTGGTCCTGTTCAGGTTGATGCAGCGGCCGAGGATGAGGAGGATGGTGTGCTTTGCAGCGGCGGGGAAGCTTGAGTGGCAGGAGAGTCACGAGAGGAGGAAGACGAAGGAAAGGGGGGAGAATTAGAAGAGGCGGTTCGACCCTAGTTATAAGGAAAGGTAACAGGTGGGCGTGAAAAACGAGGAGGCCAAAACATGGTTATCCAACTGCTCGGGTGCCTTGATTTTTCGGGCAGCCATTAAAGATAAAGATCCATTGAGATATATTGGATATTATGTGAACTAATAACAGGTGACATCATGGCGGGTTATCACAAGTCCAGGAGATGATGTCATGGCGGGTTATGAATTCTCGTACAAATGAAGAAGGGAGGATTTTTTCTAAGTGTTGAAGATTGACATGAACCAGTTCAAATCAACCTGGGGCCTAATGTTGGGGATATAACTATTAGGTATGACCCGCCCAGGAGACCGGGTTATACCTATGGTGATTCATGATATGAAGCCCACGAGGATATTGAAGATGGCGGTTCACAAGCAAGGGCCCAAGGCCCAAGGGCGACTTAAGGCCCGTAGGGGTAAACCGCCATATATGTAAGACTTGTATTGTAAGGCATGTATAGATAGTCACCAAGCCGTACACGTTATCTATGAGCCGGCCGGGACTCCGTGAGCCGTTGGGCATCAACCTGTGTATATAAAGGGACGACCCGGTGGCGGTTCAAGGCAAGAAAGAAGAGATTAAAAGCTAGGTCAAGCGTATTCGCTCCCGGGTAATCGAGACATAAGAAATACCACCTCAAACTGGATTAGGACTTTACCTTCACTACAAGGGGCAAAACCAGTATAAACTCCTGTGTCCTTTGTCCCGTTTAACCCCTTTAAGCTAACCTAGTAGCGATGGCTCCACGACTAAGTCCTTTCACTAGGACATCTGCCGTGACTATTCCATGACAAATCTCCTCAACATTTTTCTTCCTCTGAAATTTTCTGAAATTTTTAGTGACTCAAAATAAAAGTGAACCAAGCTCAATAAGATTGATAGCAACTACTCCCGCAAGTTCCTAGAGACTATATCATGCATTAAAACTACTTTGGACCATATAAATTTGACATGCAAGCTCAAGAGCAGGGTCACCTCAGCAGAAACAAATTGCAATGAATAAAGCACTAGAACAAAAACTAATTGGACTATTGGAGGAGTCACATACCGAAGAAAAATCCCCCAAAGAAGTTTTGTGAATGGAGCTTTGAGCAAGGAGATCGAAAATGGCAGCAAAATGAGCAAGAACACGAGTTTGAGCTACGAGATGATTTTTTCTGGATGAAGACGAAGTGGATGGGTGCTGGATTAAGTGGAGGGGGGGCCATGTGGGGCCCACAAGGCAGGGGCGCGCCTAGGGGGTAGGGTGCGCCCTCCACCCTCGTCGCTAGCTGGTGTGGCCCCCTGGTGTGTTCTAAGTGCCAGAAATTCTCAAATATTCTATAAAAAATCATACTAAATTTTCAGGGCACTTGGAGGACTTTTATTTTCGGGGTATTTTTTATTGCAAGGATAATTCGGAAAACAGATAGAAAATACTATTTTTGCTTTATTTATTCTAAATAACAGAAAGTAAAAGGAGGGTACAGAAAGTTGTGCCTTCTAAATTCATCCATCTCATGCTCATCAAAAGGAATCCATTAACAAGGTTGATCAAGTCTTGTTAACAAACCTCTTTCGAATAACATGAAACCGGAGAATTTTTGGATAATAATAAGTTACCTCAACGGGGATATGCATATTCCCAACAACAAGAATATAATATTTCTTTTTGACAGTAGGAAGAGGGAATTCAAAACCTCCAATAGTAATCGTTGAAATTTTTCCAATAGAATTGATACTATGAACTTGAGGTTGTTTCTTCGGAAAGTGTACCGTATGCTCATTACCATTAACATGAAAAGTGACATTGCCTTTGTTCCAATCAATAACAGCAATTGCAGTATTCAAAAAGGGTCTACCAAGGATAATCGACATACTGTCATCCTTGGGAATATCAAGAATAACAAAGTCCATTAAAATAGTAACGTTTGCAACCACAACAGGCAGATCCTCACAAATACCGATGGGTATAGCAGTTGATTTATCAGCCATCTGCAAAGATATTTTAGTAGGTGTCAACTTATTCAACTCAAGTCTATGATATAAAGAGAAAGGCATAACACTAACACCGACTCCAAGATAACATAAAGCAGTTTTAAGATAGTTTCTTTTAATGGAGCATGGTATAGTTGGTACTCCTGGATCTCCAAGTTTCTTTGGTATTCCACCCTTAAAAGTATAATTAGCAAGCGTGGTGGAAATTCATCTTCCGGTATGTTTCTTTTATTTGTGAGAATATCTTTCATATACTTAGCATAAGGATGCATTTTAAGCATATCAGTCAAATGCATACACAAAAAGATAGGTCTAATCATTTCAACAAAGCGCTCAAAATCCTCAACATCCTTTTTCTTTAATGTCTTAGGAGGAAAATGCATGGGTTTCTGAACCCATGGTTCTCTTTGTTTACCGCGCTTCCTTGCAACTAAGTCTCTCTTACCATAACATTAATTCTTTGATTCTGGGTTATCAAGATCAACAGCAGGTTCCATCTCTACATCATTATGATTAGTAGGCTGAGCATCAACATGAACATCATTATTGACATTATCACCAGGTTCATGTTCATCACTAGATTATGTTTCAGCATCAGAAATAGAAATATCATTTGGATTCTCAGGTGTGTCAATAATAGGTTCACTAGAAGCATGCAAAGTCCTATCATTATTCTTTTTCTTTTTATTAGAAGGACTAGGTGTATCAATATTAATTCTCTTAGAGTCTTGCTCAACTTTCTTAGGATGTCCCTCAGGATACAAAAGTTCCTGGGTCATTTTACCACGTCTAGTCATAACTCTAACAGCATTATCATTGTTCTTATTATTCAACTTATTGAGCAAATCATCTTGTGCTTTAAGTACTTGTTCTACTTGAGTTGTGACCATGGAAGCATGTTTTCTAATAAGCTTAAGATCACTTTTAACTCTAGACATATAATTGCTCAAGTGTTCAACCATATAAACATTATGTTTCATTTGTCTACCAACATAAGCATTGAAGTTTTCTTGCTTAACAATGAAATTATCAAACTCATCCAAGCATTGACTAGCCACTACAAAAAAATACACTTACGTGATGATACGTGTTTGTCACAGTAGGCCGCGTTTTTTGTCATGCATGTACATCCATGACGATTTTATGACAAAATCAAGATAGTCATACCTGTGCTGTCGTGGAAGTGTTCCATGACATTACCAAAATTATCATCACCAGAAGGGTCCACTTCCATGACGATAAATCGCGCGTCACAGAAGTGCTTTCGTCAAGGGTGACCGACACGTGGCATCCACCGTAACGGAACACTGTTAAGCTATCGGGTCGGGTTTTGGATCCGATAACCCATTAACAGCCCCGACGAATGGGGATTTTCCACGTGTAAAATCATCATTGGCTGGAGGAAACACATGTCGGCTCATCGTTGGGATAGATGTCATCCACTCATTGGACAGAAGGCGCCTATGATACGTCGACACATGGCACGGCCCAACAGAGGCCCATTCCTGTGAAAAGACCGGCCCGTTTGACTTGGTCAAAAGGTGTCGGGCCGGCCCATGGAAAGCCTGTTAACGGTCTATTCGCATATAGCCCATTTACAGCCCGCTAACCCAAGGCCCGTTACGCCCTATCCAAATTAGGCCCAGTAGCGTCATTTGGGCCATCCAATATGATTCCAGCCTATTTTCATTTCTGGCCCATGTATGGCCCATGACGTCTTTCGGCCCATATGAGGCCCTTTGTAACTCTTGGCCCATTAATGGTCCATGGTGAAACTGGCCCGTAATGAAGAGTGTATCACTTTACACCCATTAACGGCCCGTGGTGAAACTGGCCCGTAATGAACAATGTATCACCTTAAACCCATTAATGACCCATTATTCCGTTGGGCCATTTCCAGCCCATGTTATCTTTCGGCCTTCTCAGAGCCCATTTATTCTTGGGCTCATTTCCAGCATTCGTTTACTTACGGCCCGTTACTGTCATTTTCTGCTTGTGGGCCAAATTCAGCCCGTGGTTACAGTCGGCCCGTTTGTGGTCCGTTAATACGTTGGGCCATTTTCATAGCGTCATCAAATAAGGCCTATTAACGACAGCACATTATGGTCGGCCCATGAACGGACGATTCCAACTCTATCCCGTTTACGGCCATAATGCGTTCTGTTATTGGCCCATGTTTGGCCGATCGATCATATGGCCCATATAAGGCCCATTGATGATACGGCCTGTAGAAGGCCCAACGTGTCTACGGCCCATAGAAGGCCCATTGTGTCTATGGCCCGTAGAAGGCCCATGGTTTCTACGGCCCGTAGAAGGCCCATTGTTTCTACGGCCGGTAGGAGGCCCAGTGTCACAACAGTAAATATGTAGCCATGGTTATTGTGGCCTAGTTTTAAAAAATAGGTTATTGCGGCCACTAGCAAACCGCGGAAAAAGAACTCCACTGACTACAAGCAAACAAATAAACAAGACAACAAGGAAATAAATAAGCAATCAACTTACGCTAGGCTATCACGGCTATTACACATATTACATCAACTGGGCATCAAAGTTCACCACCAGTGCAAATATAGGGAACAAAGCAGCATATAAATGCCACAGCAAAACAAGTCTAGAACTAAAACCACTTCAGAAGAGCTCAAGAAACAATATCCTGGGTACCCATAATGCTGGCAAGATGCTTAGCAAGTTTATTAACTTTCTCTTGTTTATCGCTTAAATCCTCCAGCGCTTGCTGTTGCAGAAAAAAGTACGCATATGATTTCTTCAGGGACTTCCTCAGTTCTTCGGCTTCTTGCCGCAACACAGTTGACTGATGTCTTTCAGCTTGTAGCTGAGATTGAAGAAGCCGAAGTGATTCAGGCATCGAGTTCGAAGAGCGTGTGCTAGCGGTACTGGCCAGTAACTCGAACACTACATCAACGCAGGACTGTGGGGTTTTCTCACTGTCTACAAGATCGTTTTTATCACCTTTCTTGGAGACTAACAGGGTTGTCTCACTATCTTTAACCTTATTTGCATTACTTTCTCTACCATTGCATACTGGGGTGCTCTTCTCCAATATTCTGTTTGCATACTACAAGAGAAACAAGCAGACACATCACAGGTTTAGCTTGTAGTATACAAAACTCATTTTGGTAAACTAGTTCAGTAGTAAGGTGGACAGGATAACAGCATGAAACAAACATATATCTATGTACTATGGTCACTGTATTGTCCATATCATTCTAGTTTATGTTTCCTAATCAAGATAGAGACACAGTTCAACTCATATATTTTTAAGACACAACAGCATAGACAGAATATAAATGTGAGAAACTACACAACACTGGCAACACTTGTAATGTGCATCACATGAGAACATAACTGTTTATACAACTTAAACTGAAATCAACATAGCGCAAGAAGTTAGAACAACAATCCAGTTAAAGAAATAGGTTTAAAACATACCTATTGCACCATTGGAGTTTCAATTGGATCCTTCAAATTCGGAAGTAGTTGGTATGAGTAAATACAATGATGCAACAACAAAGGAGTATGGACCATAGCTACGGAACCTGACCTGAGAATAGTTGCTCTTATGCTTTAAACGTGGAGTTTGGGTTCGATGTGGTGGTCTTCATGCTTTGGGCACTGCAGTAGCTTTACAAACTGCTCGTGTGGGGGTACTCTATGGTGGACACTTTGTCAACTAGAAGTGGGTTACTATCCGCTGGGGTTGCGGTTAGATGGGTTGTAGTTGGTTCTCTGCCCAACGATGTAAGTGTGCAATCTAGAAGAGTCTCGGTTATGTGTGGTGGGGCTAGTTTGTGGGCCAGTACAACCATGGTTCTATTTGCATCAACGGGTAGCACTGTCTTTTGTGAAGAACGGGTTTTTGCTCCCTTGGATACTGCCATCACCCCCTCCAATTCAAATGGCTGATAAACAAGAAAACAAATTGAACGTACAGACATTGTATGATAAATAGATGTGGTAATTCACATATATGTTGTCTAACCAAACAGAACAACATGACACAGTTTCACATATATGATGCCTAACTAAACAAGATAGCATGGCACAGTTTCAGATATATGATGGATAACTTAACATGATATAATGGCATAATTCAACATATGATGAGTATCTAAACAGGATGACATGACAAAACTATATGATGTCTTTCTAAAATAGGTTGGGATGAAATAATTCACATACATGTTGTCTAAGTATATAGGATGGCATGATATAATTGACATAATTGATTCATATACTAAGCAGCTGGCACTCGCATGTATGATCTCGAAACTAAGCAGATGTAATTCAATATTGTGCATATGATCTCTAAACTAAGCAATGCAAGACACCATATGCATCATATGAGAAATATAAACATTGTAACTTAGAGCATACACCTCAGGTGGGATATAGGACTGGTCATTTGTCTCTGAATCCTCCTTTGAGGAGCTCCTTGTAACCATCAAGACATATGCTTCAACAGGTACCATTGCCTGCTTTGAAGACCTTGTTTTCACTCTAGATTTTTCCATAACCGGCTCAAATGGCTTATACACATGAAGAGTAGTTCAATATACACAGATTGTCGACAAATGGAATACGTAATGAAAAAAAGATGGCATGAGATAATTCACATATATGATGCCTGGCTACATGGCGGTGCATAATTCACATATATGATAACTGGCTGAAAACATGGCATTGCATAATTCACATATCTGATATAGAAAGCAAACAGGAGGCATTCACACAAAGCATGTCTAATCTAAGCAGATGGCATGGCAATGCAAGAAACCATATGCATGATATGAGCAATATAACGCTGCCAAGCTAGAGCATGCACCTCGGGGGGGGGGGGATACGACTAGTCATCTATCTCTGAATCATCTTCTAAGGAGCTATCTGTAACTAGCAAGAAATCTGCATCGACAGGTAGCACTAACTGCTCAGAAGACCTTGTTTTCACTCCAGATTTTCCCATGACCGACTCAAATGGCTGATGCACAGGAAGAATAGATGAATGTATAAACATTGTTGATAAATGGAATACATTATGGAAAAAATATGGCACGATACAATTCACATATACGATGACTGGCTAAACAGGATGGCATTGCATGATTCACGTATATGATGCCTGGCTAAAGAAGATGGCATTGCATAATTCCCATATACTCCCTCCATTCCTAAATATTTGTCTTTTTAGAGATTTCAAATGGACTACCACATACGGATGTATATAGACATATTTTAGAGTCTAGATTCACTCATTTTGTTCCCTATGTAGTCACTTGTTGAAATCTCTAAAAAGAAAAATATTTAGGAATGGTGGGAGTATGATATAGAAACCAAACAGGTGGCATTCACACAAAGCAAATCTAAACTAAGCTGATGACATATAAGATGTATAATGTAAGCAATGTGAGGCGCCATATGCATGATATGACCAACATCAGCATTCCAGGTTAGAGCAAACACCTCAGGTGGTAAACAGGCATGGTTGGCTCCTTCTAAATCCCCATCTGAACAGTTATCTTCCTCTGGAATAAAATCTGGAAATGCAGGAGGGGGGGCACTTCTCCCACCATGGAGCGGCGTCTGCATGACATTATATTCCCACACAACGGTCTTCTATTTTTCTCTACATGTTCACTACGATTGTGTACAATATCTGACATGCATAATAAAAAAAATAGTTAGATTTTGTCAGGCCTAAGGGGTGCATGCAAAAATCAAGAATGATGGTAGAAAATGAGTGGATGGATCCAAAACTAATGATAGAAGGTAGATTATAGCTTTAGTTTAAAAAGATAGACAATGGGTCATCTATTGTTTGTTGCCCACCCAACATGAACCACATAGAAGACCCCAGATGAACCAGATAGCAGACAGATACTATTCGTTGCTGCCTCGATATGAGACCCACGGACATTTTAAAACTCAAGTTTGAACGATAAAGTAGCAGGTAATAATAACCGATGTATAACATAAGCAAACACGAAAGACTGCGACCTCTCTTGCGGAACTATGTAGTCCTCAGGTTAATCTGCTCAGTCGAGATGGTAATGCAGTTGGCGTGGCTGCCGGCAACGGGGAAGATGATCTGAGGCGGCGAAAGAAAGTCTGCAGGGGGGATCTGTGCTGCAGTGAACACTTCTGCCAATGGTGCACCTCAGGTGGGGTGGATGACGGCACGGCAGGAGCAGGACATAACACACAGAGTTTTCTTTAACGCCTATCTGAAAATGAAGTAAATCTGTAAGGGCTCCTTAGAATTGAAGGATTCTATAAAAGCAGGGATAGGAAAAAGACAGGAATATGATAGGAATGCACGTGCAAAATAGAGCATTTGGAAACATAGGATTTCAGTCAACCTGGGTGTTTGGTTCACATGAATTGGAAGAACACATGAATGGAGAAACGTGGTCAAATTAAGGTCAAACCACGTGAAAATGAAGAAAATAAGAATCTTATTATGCCAGTAATGCAATTAGTTTTGTTCTTCATGCATATTAATTTGAAAAGGACGTCCAATATTAAAATTCCTACGTTTTTTCTTCGAAAGAGACACCAAAGGAAAAAATTCCTCCAGTTTTGCTTTGCTCCACTCCTTCTAACCAAATGCATGAATAGTAGTTCCATAGCAAAGGATCCCTGAGGGATCGACATGAATGCAGAGTAACAAACTGATGCGACGAGTGTACAACCTCTTTGGCATAGCCTTGTGGACCCCAGCATCATTGGGTTGGACATGGAGGATGGTGATGCTGGTGTGACTGTCGGAGGCGGGGAAGAAGATCTGAGGCCTCTGGAAACAACGTCGAGGGTACTACTCCACTGTGATGGACGGTTCCGTTGTTGGAGCAGCTCGGGTGAGGTGTACGGCGGCGAGGCTGAAGCAGGACAAGACAGACAACGTTATTCTGAAGTGGGACTCTAATATCATCTGCAATAGATGATGTAAAATACATCACCAAAAAGTGCTAGATGTAAAACGCATCAGCTGCGCCACGGCCACTCCGACAGATGCTGTAAGTACCGTTCACTCTGAACTTAACTGAAGAAACTGAACTTTACAGTCGAAACTGAATTTTACTATGGAAACTGATTGAACTAGTAGCAGAGCATTGCAATAGATGTTTAGGGCATTCGAGCACTAGTAGCAGAGAAGCAGTGATTAAATTAGCAGACGCTTGAGCAGGGAACGCACTAGCAGAGATCAAGTCGTGCAGTAGCACCATGAGCGAGTGCTAAAGCAGCAACTCCTGTAGCTGCCGGAGGTCGTGCAGCAGCAGCAGCAGCGCGAGCGAGAGCAAGAGTAGAGCAGTAGGACGAACAAAAGCAAGAGCAATGCAGCAGCGCGGCCGACAGCAAGAACAGAGCTGCAACACGAGTGAGAGCCAGAACAGCTGCAGCTAGTGCCGGTGTGGAAGTCGCTGCCAAGGAAGCAACAACATGGGGGAGAGACGCCATGGATGATGTGGCCGGTGACGGCACTGTTGATGGAGACCTGCCATGGCTGCTTGGTATCGAGCACCAGCAGCCCCGTGAGATCGAATAAAAGATAAAATGGAGTGATGAGTGCAGAACCTCCTTGCTGGCGCCGAGTTGGCCTCGCCTTCATCGGAGGAATTGGTGAGGGTGCTGCGGCTCCAGTGGGGTAGGTCAAGACGAAGCTGTGGGGATTGAGGTGGCACGATAGACGAGGCGAACATCAGGGCAACTCCTTGGAGGTGGAGGACAGGGTGGCTGATCTGGCGGGACGATGAGATCAACGACGGTTCCTCATCCAGTGCGGTGGATGAGGGACGGTGAGCTATTGCGGTGGACGACGTAGTCGGGGAAGAGTCTCCGGTTGGGCGGCGGTCGGGAGGCCGACGGAGGAGCCTGGGGTTTCGCTAGTTTTGGCGGCCTCGGTGTATGAATGGGGGGGGGGGAAGCCAAGCTTAGGGACGCGCTTGTGTGAAATGTAGGGTAAGTTACCAATGTACCCCCACCGGTTTTGACACCGCGAAGTGGAGCTTCATTTTCGGCTGAGGGGTAGAAGGGGGATTTTGCGTGTCTGGGCTGCGGGACCGATTTTGGATGAGGAGGGAGTTTTCACGCTCATCGAAATTTTGGGATAACAAGGCACGGCGCGGGTTGAAGAGGCGGGAGTTTCAAAGTAGGTGAGACAAAAGATACTCTACTCTTTTCTATCCCGACGTCTTTGCTATCTCTACTCTCTTCTCTATTGTTATATTTATTTTATATTTTATATTTAATATTTACTCTACTTCTCTACTGTCTACTTATTTTTCACTATACTTTTTTTTCTTGCAATATAGGCCGTCCGATTTATATCTGACAGATAGGAAGGAAACAAATGGGAATTTTGCAAAAAGATACCCATACCCCTCTCTAGATTTGCAAATAAGGCCTTCCCTCGTTCATCCTTTTCTCCCACAAGATAAACTACTCATACAAATGCATCTTGATGCGTGCAACACATGGGCATCTTGCTAGTTCTAAAAACCTTTCCATTATTTGCCACACTACTGGTTGCAGATGAAAAACCTACCCAAGCACAACACGATACAAGAGTGACGCACAATTACAAGCTGATATTCCTTTCGACAATGGAGGCTATAACCAATTACTTTACGGGAACAATAGCACCCAGGAAATTTGAAGGGTAGGTATGAACAAAATTGGAACTGCACATGTACTCTAAGTGATTCAATAGACACATTACCAATCGAGTAGGAGAACGATGGTCGCGGCGGCCTCTGTGAGTCATGGTCGGCAACGGGAGTCAGTTCATTGTCCACGACGGTGGTACTTCTGCGCTTGGCGTCGGCTTCTAGGAAGCAGATCCGAGACCGTGGAAGACGATGCCGGGGAAGAGGATCCGTGTATGACGACGATGATGGACCAGCTCCAGTGCGGCGTATGAGGTCGTCGATGAGGCAGATGCGCTGCGGTGGACGAGTGCGCCGATGTAAAGGGGGAGGAGCACGAAGGCTATGGTGCCGTGGGGAAGTCTATTTTGCGGTGGGGATAGAAAATGGGGAGTATTCAGGTGTACTACTCTGGGTGCCGGGGTGGTGTTGGCTGGGTAGGGTGAACCTGAAGTTACGAAAAGAGCCCCCTACCAAGCATCATCCGTAGGCCTGTTCCGAAGGCTATGATGGTAACTTCCCATTGCTCGAATCAGGGTCGCGGGAGATTTTCTCGCCGACCTCAAAATTATGTGACACTGGACTCCTCGTGTGGCGTGTTCAGTGATTCGGCTAAGCAACTAGGGAGTAGTAGTAGTAAACTCTGCGTATTAGGTTTGACCGAAGTCAAACTTCCTAAAGTTTGAAAAGTTTGTAGAAAAATATAAACATTTACCATAACAAATATGTATGATGTGAAAGTACATTCAATAATGAATCTAATGGTATTTATTTGTTATTGTATATGTTAATATTTTTTGTTATAAGCTTTCTGAGAGTTTACAAAACTTGACTTTGACCAATGCTAATACACGGACTTAAATAAAAATGGAGGGAGTACACATTTGTTTTCTTAGTTTGTAGTGAACTAATCATTTGTTGAAATTGTGAAATAAATATATTAGGCTATTGACTACGAAAGTAATGGTCTATACAATTCAATAGTTACAATCATTGTCGAATCCCAAGATGTATACAAGGTCTATAGTACTTCACAACATGCTTAAACTCACATAATCCCAGTCAAATGAGAATCTAAATGCATTTCATAGTTATTACTTTGTAGGATGCAACAAAAACAACCATAACTCTACATCAGCCATTATAGAAGCAACATTTTGACATATCCCAATGTGTGAATGAAACGTGCAGAGAGAGCTTTTGAAGATGGAGCAGATAAGGCAGGAAAGATTGTATGTATGTGGACGAGAGAGTAGGAGACAAACCTAACAAGACACACACAGAGAGAGATAGAGAGAGAAAGAGAGAGGAAGAAGTTAGGTCTGTGAGAAAGATGGAGACATGTAATATACTTGAGATGCGTGTGCATCCGGATTCTGTATACGTGGAAGGAGAAGAGACAACATGTTTGATGAGAGAGCTGGAAAAACATGGACGAGAGGGGAAGGATCTCGTGGGTTGAGGGATTGACAATTTTGTTCGGGGGAGAGAGGGATTGGTAATTTTGTGCAAGAGAGAGAGAGGGTGGGGGGAGGAGTCAGTCAGCCGTCGTCACATCACCCTGCTTCCAAATGACCCCGCATTCTCTAGCATGGTGTGGTCACCATCTTCGATCTGCTCGATGCCCTCTTTGAAGACTGAGGTGTTGTTCATGTTGGGGTGCAAAGAAGCACAAGAGAGAGTGGTTGCCGTATAACCTTGGATGGGGATGAATTGTATGCTCGGGGGAGGGTGTGTGTGTGTTGTGCTGCGTGTCTCTCTCTCTCTCTGTGTGTGTGTGTGTGTGTGTGTCAGATATTGGGAGAAAACAAACCTAAGGAGAGAAATGGGTATTCACAAAGAGATTGTGCAGGCCTTGAGGTGGGCAGGGGCCGGGTGAGGGTGTCAAAATGTGCGCGTTGATGCATGTGTTGCATGCGATCGTGCGAGGGACGGACGAATCGAGAGAGATGGTTGTTGTGTTACGGATGCTCCTCTCTCTCTCTCTCTCACACACACACACAAGTAAACTAGAAGACCGTTCTCTCATGTATACACAATGTATCGGCATCTGTCTATGTCTCACTCATGCATGACCATTTGCACATTCACACCTCTCTATGTCTGTATCACACGCACACCGTCTTCACATTGCCCTTCCGCCACAACACACATATGGAAACATACACACGTTCTCTCTCAGTCACACACACAAAATTAGTATTAAAAAAAACTAGGGTGCACCTAAAACGTCCAAATCCAAATAAACACGAACTGGAGCTAAATTCAAATATATGGAAATATTGCAGTGTCAAGAACTTTCCCAGGAAAAAAAGTTGAGTAACATTCGAGGATTGTTTTCACACACACAAAAAGGTTCGGTGGATGTCCTTTGAGCGCGACACAGCGACGCACCGTTTGATCGACCGCGCGGCCGCAGTTCACGTGCTTGCACATGATTCTTGTCACGCCCAATATGCGACCCTATCCTAAAGGAACTCGAAGGTCCCACCAAGGATAGAAGTGCATATTGGAGACGCTTTTGCAAGCTGGATATCATTACATCGTACCATTACATAATAGTTGGGGATACATACAAAAGACATACAATGCCACACGAATACAACATCATCATACACAAGATCAACATCCGATTACGGATAAAACACAAACATAAACTCGAACGACATCCACCCTGCTAGCCCAGGCTACCGACCTGGAACCTATCCCCTTATCGAAGAAGAAGCAGAAGAAGAACTCCAAAACAAGTAACATCACTCTCGCATCATGATCATCGCAATACCTGTACCTGCAACTGTTGTTGTAGTAATATGTGAGCCACGAGGACTCAGCAATCCCATTACCATGGGTATCAAGACTAGCAAAGCTTAATGGGTAAAGAAATGGATAAGTGGTGAGGTTGCAGCAGCGAGTAAGCAAGTATGGTGGCTAACATACGCAAATAAGAGCGAGAAGTGAAGCAACGGATCGGTCGTGAAGCTAGCAATGGTCAAGAAGTTATCCTGAAACTACTTATGTCAAACATAACCCAAAACCGTGTTCACTTCCCGGACTCCGCCGAGAAGAGACCATCACGGCTACACACGCGGTTGATGTGTTTTAATACGAATCTGGTGTCAAGTTCTCTACAACCGGATATTAATAAATTCCCATCCACATAACCACGGGGACGGCTCTCGAAAGTTTATACCCTGTAGGGGTGTCCCAACTTAGACCATCACAAGCTCTCATGGTGAACGAAGGATATACCTTCTCTCAGGAAGACCCGATCAGTCTCGGAATCCCGGTTTACAAGACATTTCGACAATGGTAAAACAAGACCAGCAAAGCCGCCCGAATGTGCCGACAAATCCTGATAGGAGCTGACATATCTCGTTCTCAGGGAACACCGGATGAGCAATCTGTACAACTAAAACCAGACCTCAAGTTTCCTTGAGGGGGCGCTGCAAAGGGCTCTAGTTTGGACCAACATTCGGAGGAGCACTGGCCTGGGGGGGGGGGTAAATAAAGATGACCCTCGGGCTCCGGAAACCCAAGGGAAAAAGGCTTAGGTAGACAAATGGTAAAACCAAGGTTGGGCCTTGCTGGAGGAGTTTTATTCAAAGAGAACTGTCAAGGGGGTCCCATAAATCACCCAACCGCGTAAGGAACGCAAAATCAAGGAACATAACACCGGTATGACGGAAAGTAGGGCGGCAAGAGTGGAACAAAACACCAGGCATAAGGCCGAGCCTTCCACCCTTTACCAAGTATATAGATGTATTAATTAAATAAGAGATATTGTGATATCCCAACATAATCCTGTCCATCATGGAGCAATCTTCAACTTCACCTGCAACTAACAATGCTATAAGAGGGGCTGAGCAAAGCGGTAACATGGCCAAGCAATGGTTTGCTAGGAAGGGTAAAATGGTTAGAGGCTAACATGGCAATTTGGGAGGCTTGATGAACAAGAGATAGGTAGCGCATCATAGTGATAGAACGAAGCAAATAACATAGCAATGATAGTAGTGAGATCCAAGGTGACGGTCATCTTGCCTGAAATCCCTCTAAGAAGAAGAACGAGTCTATGAAGAAGATGAAGCCACGGAGACGAACCAAGTGTAGACGAACGAATCCTCATGATCGTAACGAAACATGAACTAACAACAAGGAGCAGAACTGGAAAGAAGCAAACAACAAGGTAAACACACAACACATAGACATAGCATGACGCTCAACCAAGCATGATGCATGATAAAGGATATATGATTCTACTCATGGCAAGAGATGATGCATACAAGAGCAACACATCAAAGCAAGTTTAAATGAGGCCGGAAACAACATATAACAATTCCGGTAAGTCCTCATATACAAATTTCGAAATTGGTCCAGATCTGAATAAACATTGTGTTAAAGTTGTTAAACAACAAGTTAATATGCACCAAGATGATCTACATGAAATTCTAGTCAAGTTTCATATAAAGTTCATTTAGTTCAGAGCTACGGCCTAGAAGATATGAGCAAAACAAGTCAAACATGGCATTGATGCAAAATGCATTCAAACATCAAACAACACTCTTAAAACATGGATGCAACACGATAATATGAAACTACATGCAAATCTAAGCAAGTTTCATATAGAGCACACTCCAAACGAGCAACGGTGCAACACATACACATGAAACAAGTTTAAAGGACAAGCTGTCCAAAACAACAACTAGGCATCTTGCAAGCATCACAACAATATGCTACAACACCTCAACATGAAAACAAAAGACATGGACATGATATACAGGTAGAGCATGACAAAACATGAACACTGAGCTATCTCTATACGACACTATAACATGCTCAAAAGGACATGGCAAGATAGCAAATAATAACAGTTCACAAACTTGGCAGAAATCACTGGACATGGCAGAAATAACATCAGGTTGCAATGTTTAGAGCTATCAAACAATATGCTACATGAACTTATCATGGCAAAAAAAGGCATGGCGTGATAATACTAAAGACAAAGAACAAAACTCCTTTACCGAACTTATTCCAAAGATCAAAATAAAACATGGTAGCATCCATGCAAACATGGAAAATGATATGACAGATTCAGAATAACAGTACATGGCAGGAACAACGATAAGTAGGCATGTTGGTGAGCTTGTACAACTCACCACAGAGCAATACATGGCATGACAAGGTGACCCAAAGTAAGATGCCATATTTAAGAAGCCAAGCATGGCAATAAAATGTTCATAGGGTCCATGGATCAATAGCAAAACACATGGCAAAACTGAACTTGTTAACAGGCTGACAACAACATTATTTAGCAATTTCGGAGCAAGATTAGAACAATCTACAGCAGGCTATAAATGCAACCAAGGGCATAGATGGATAGAGCTTAACATGTATAACAAAAAATCCTTAGTGAACATCTCCAGATTATCCATAGAATGACTTGTAGTAGCAGGTTTACATAGCATCATGATATAACAGATTCAGCCTAGCAAAACAATAACAACCAGTACCCTACTTCACAAGCTTGCTGCACTCACTAAATAAATCACAAAAATACATGGATTGCACCACTGTAAATATGGCCTGATGTAGCTCAAAACTCATGTGGACATCAAGTCCATAGGATGCGCACACAAAATGCAACGAAAATGACAAAACAGCAAGTTATAACAGTCTCAGCAGATTAACATCATGTAGCACTCTTGCAACGATGATTAGGGCATCAAGATGAACTCAAATAAGCATGTCATAGTGTAAGTAAATGAAGAGCATCTCACAATGAACATTTTGGCATATTATACATGCAAAGCGGAGCAGCATGAATGGAGTTATCAGCATCACAACATGGCAACATAATACTGATGCAGAAAAGGACTTGGCCATATTCAGAATCTGACAGAAATATTCAGAAAACGTGAGGGCTTCGGGATCTGGTCCCTGGACCTCCTAGATGCAGAGAAATGGTGCATAACACTTATTTACACATGAGGCTAGGCCTAGGACATGGTTTGGCCGAAGGGAAAGACACATAGAAGCACAGATCTGAGCGAGGGCGCGATAGGGCGTGCTCTGGCTCGCAGAGTTCACTGGGAGCGGGGTTTGGGCATGAAGATAACGTCACTAAGGGTGCGATAGAGGTCGAGGGATTTGTCAGAGAGGAAGGTGGGTATACCTCCTTACCCTAAGACAAGAAATCATGGCCGGGGACGGATGGGGGTGACGACAGCGAGTCGACGAACTTGGCGCAATCTGCTGTCCGTGAAGATGAAGTAGAGGAAGAAGGGGACATCGTGGATGGAGTCCTCGGGCTCGGCTTGGCGTCTAAATGGATCCGGGGCGGCGTGTAGATGCTCGTGGACATGAAGAAAAGAGCCAACGGCGCCTGCTACTAGGCTGGCGACGAGCTTGTACCCGGGGCGGCCATGGTGCACAGGAGAAGGAGCTGGGCTTGGGGAACCTCTCTAGAGAGGCAGCGGCATAGAGGAGGAAGGGGAAGGCGAGGACGAACCCTAGGGAAGGCTCTGGGGCACCTTTATAGGAGCGGGGGAGGCGAAGCCATGGATGCCCTCGTGGCCATGCCTTCCCGTGAGAGTGGGAGAGAGAGATGGGGACCGAGGGGAATAAGAAGGTAGGAAAGGCTCGCTGGCAGGTGGGACCGCGGGGTGCCCACGTGGAAAAAGAAGGAGGGGGCGAGCGCTGGTGGCGGCGGCTTGCGCTGGAGCTGCGGCTGCGCCTGGGGGCGCCCAGGTGGGCTGGGGTGAAGAAGCCCAAGTAAGGAGGAAAAAGAAAAGGTAAGGCATTTCCTTTTTTCATCTCCTCTAACTTCTGTTTATTTAAATAAACAGCTACACGAAAATGAAAGGCCAAGGGGCTAAGAGGGGAGTTTTGCAGATATGAAAATATCCTCAAGCTCCTGGAATTATGTGCTATTTGAATAAATTGCTTTGGGCATTTTTAAAGATAGAAAAATAAATCAAATTTGAATTTAATTCAAACTTGCTCCATTTTTGAACCTAACCAAAACAACTTCAAAAAGGGTGAAATTTGGCAGAAAGGTAAAAGACATGTAGTAAGATTATCAGAGACAAATGAACATTAATGGAGGCAGGAATAATGTCACTTGCAAAAAAAATGAAAGAAAGAAGAAGGAAGGAGGAGATGATGGTGCATGGGCATGGTTTGGGAGAGAGATGGCACGGGGTGATACATACGACATGAATAAAGCAAGACAACATCATGAAGAATGCAATGCACATGGTGATTATGATGAAATGCAAAATGACAAGAGGCACAATTCAATGAAAACAATGATGATCATGAAGCAAGAAGCAAATATGACAAGGCACTCAACATGATAATGGCAACAATCATAGGGAAAAGAAATATGCAAAACAATTATGACAGTGCCACACGCAATAAACACATAGCAACAACTAAAATAAATGGGAGGCAACTGGAGCATCGGTCTCGGGGTGTCACAATTCCGTATCGTTGCTGTGGTACTAACTCATGAAAGCGCTGCCCAAGTCTATGGTTTACGTGTACTAGTACAATTTTCTTTTAAGTTTGACCAACCTTATATAAAACTAAAGTAAGCTCCCACACCCACACTCATCAATATGTCACCGCCGCCGTTGCGCATGTTGGCGCCCGCCTGCTCCGGCCAACAATTTCTCGCCCATCACCACCATGTCACCATCATCCTTGTGCCATGAAGCCGAAGGCTCGCCCGCTCACGTCTTATGTAGTCCCTCCTCGCGATGCCGCCGTGCTACCAAGCATGCGAGCAGCTGGTGGAGCCGCGTCTATGCATGCAGCATACGAAGAGGAGTACAAGCGCGTGCTCTAGCACGCCGACGAGGAGGATATAGCCTGTCATTGTCGTCTCCGCCCGCGCGCAGGAGGCGCACATGGTGGCTGTCGCGGTGGAAGTCGGTCGCGCGCGCGTCTAGCCTGCAAACCGGGTGCGGACGCGGAATCTACCTTCGAGACCTTGAATGCCACGTGGATCCTGCAATTTTAAGGAGCAATTTGGGTCAGTCGACTCATGTGAGCCGTTTGATGCAACATGGATGGCTAGATGGGCTTCTTCCACCTCTTCTGCCATCTTCTTCCTTCGCTCCATCGAACTTCTTTCACAAATCGACTGACCCAAATTATACTACTAGTACGAACGTATTAAGTACAGTAGGAACACGAAGATACGAGCAGTAGTACCAACTGCAAGAAGAACAGTAGTAAGACATAGTACTAGTACTACTATATGTACTAAAGAGTTCAAATAACGGGAAAGAACATAAACATAGTTATGTTGGGGCCTCAGCACAACACACCCTTGAAAATAAACTAAGCAACTAGTCCGCTTGACACTGTAGTAGAACCAGCATGAGCGACGACACTGCCACCTACTCGGAATCCGAGTCGACGTCCTCGACTTCGTCCTTGTCCCTCTTCCTCTTCCTCTTCGCCGACGCTTCTTTACTTGAACCGGACACTGGGCTTTGCTTCTTCACCCAACCCTTGTAGATATTTAAACAAAGGTAGGCATCCATTGCTGCATACAGGATGTGATCTTCATCTAATGTCTTTGACTCCCATGCATGATGAAACTCGTGATGAGGTTTCTTCAGTTTAGTGTACGAAGGATGAATCATGGTTGCTGTCAGGGTCAGCATTGAAGGTTGAGAGGAGGACACCAGGCTTTCCTTCTGGAGATCGAAGGGCTGGCCTACAATGAAACCTATCCGACGCAGGACATCCCTGTTGTTCTTAAAGCCTACAGTAATGAATTTCACTCTTTTGTCCTTGAGGAAGTTCTTAAAATCCTGGCACTCAACGTCGGCATGGCATATGTGGTAGACCAAGCAAACGTTATGTACGCAAACCTGAATCATGGCGGGCTTCTTCCTCTCTTTGTCCTTTAGATCCTTCTCTTGTCCCAGGACTGTGGTGTACTCAACATCTAGCCCAGCGACCCACTCATCCGTTGAACTGTTGAGCATGCGTAGGAAGCGAGCAAGCCATGCTTTCACCGTCGCGGATCCACGTGTGTAGATGATGATGAACTGATCGCCGGTGATGGCTATAACTTGGTAATCAACGGTGACCATGGAGATTTGGGAGGCCATGGATTTTGGAGGAGGGTTAGGAGAAGTTGAACTGTTGTACCCCGCAAAAAAAACTGGGAGCGAACTAATGTGAAAGGATGAGACGACTGGGAGCAAACTATTGTAAGGTAGAAGACGGGGATGAGTAGGGCGTGCGAACAGCGTGGGATTGCTGGCTTGCCCGGTGGATAAACGGCTGCAAGCCCCCAAACAGTTCTTGAGAACTATGCGGGACCCACTAGATGTCATGTCTACTAGACCCATATCGTAGGCCTGACGGTATAGCTTCTTCCTGTTCGCACGCCATGCTAGTGCATGGATGTAACTTCACTTAATTCTGTCAACCGTCGTGCCTCCCACGACCTTCGCCTCCCTCGCGCGGTCATGCCCTTTGATACTTCGACCGGCTATAAATGAGCAATTTGTTTTGCCTACTCCGCATGCATGATACTCCCTCTGGTCCTTTTTACTCCCGTCAACCGTTTGCAAAGTGTTTGACCAAATTTATACATTTTTGAACACCACCTTATATTAATTAACTAGCCACACCAGTACACTCATTCGATACAATATTCACCACACAGGGCGGTATGTTATTTACAAGAATACCATCTAATCTATTGTCAAAGCTATACTTAGCGATTAAGTGTGCCACCTTATTGGCCGAACGGCTAATCTTTGACAATTGAAGATTGTTGATCAACTTCGAGATGCTCAACGCTTTCATCTTCAGGTCATGCATAGCAGACCTGTCATAGTCCCCCGATGCAAGAGACGCTACCACAAAAGCGCAATCAGTCTCTAAAATTACAGGACTATGAAGAGAAATACCTATGTAGAGACCGGCAATGTAAGCTCGAAGCTCCGCTTCCTCCACGCTTTGATAGGCATCAATGAAATCCCACGACCAAATTTATACTAAAAATATCAATATCTACAATACTGACTATAATGAGTATAAGAACTACGTTTTATAATGAGTGTAAAAATATTGATTTGACATTGTGAATGTTGATAGCACATTTTTCTATAAGTCTGGTGAAAGTAGAGGTACATTGACTTCAGACAAAACTTAAATGCACAATGCAGACTAGTTCCTCCGTCTAGGTGCGTGCCATGTCCTATCTTGTCATCACAACAAGGTTAGCTATTAGAGTACCACTACCTCCCTTCTAGTTTAAAGGGCTCGATTCAAAAAATTCACCTACTCTTAGAAAGATAGTAGAGGCGGTGGAATAGTTTTTGAAGTCTGCAAAAGTACTCAACTAATGCTGTCGTTCTTCACAAAAAAATGTGTTTACCAATGCATGCATGAACACTAGTTACTCTAACCCCCCTCTCTTCTTTAATTCTTTGCCACATCATCATGTTTGCTATTCTCGTGTGCATGATACCAGCTAAGATACCAAAATTATGGACAACCTTAATCATCGCATGCAATAATTTAGTGCACCTTGAAATATGAACATGTGTGGGGCGTGTATGTTTTTAATGACTTGAGACTATACATAGCCCGGCATGCAAGATGACTTATTATGCACCGTTCCCCATACCTGCAGGAAGCCCGTTCGTCTCCAAATATTTTCCTCTCCATGTGTGGAAACAATATGCCTGCCAAACTCTCCTTCTCCCTCCGGCGATCCCACCATTCCACCCCGTGTGAAAAAATCTGCATGTATAACTCTCCTCCCCCACGCTCGTCCAATCCGTTGTGACCAACAATAATTCCACCCCTTCCCTCCCCCGTAATTTACTCTAACAAATATGCCCAGTAGTTGTTACTTAACTGCAGGTGCATTGGGTCACTGACATATGGGCCCAACAGGGGTCTGGCCCACATGTCAATGATGCAACTGGACCTGCAGTTAAGTCAATGCAGCTCAGTCCGTATCTTACGTAGGTGTGACATTGCTCGCTATAAATACTGCGCCTCCCACGACATCGCTATCTCCTCCCCCTCACATTCACGTTCATCGCTATCTCCTCCCCCTCCCTCTTACGTCGACCACCATGGCATCGCCCCTCCCAAGCCCTAGGAGCCCCTCGCTGCACCGCATGGACGGTCACGCGTCGCGGTTTCGTTCCTCGCCACCACTAGTCGAGGAGGACGCGTCGGTGTTCCGCTCCTCGCCGCTATGCGGCGCGTCGCCATTCCGTTCCTTGCCGCCACTAGTCGAGGAGGACGCGTTGGCGTTCCGCTCCTCGCCACGATGCAACGCATCACCGTTCCGTTCCTCACCGCCACTAGTCGAGGAGGACGCGTCGGTGTTCCGCTCCTCGCCGCGATGCATCGAGGTGGACGCGTCGGTGTTCCCAATCTCGATAGCACGCGCGTCGGAGGACGCGTCAGCTGCACGCTACGAGGAGAACACCGCGCTGCCCGCCCAGCCCCCCAGCCTTGAGGACATTTGGAAAGAAATGGATGTCGCCTTGTGGGAGGCTTTGCCTCCAGAAGAGCGCACCAAAATAGAGGCGGAGAAGAAGGCCGAGGAAGAGAAGCGCACCGCGGAACAAGCTGCCTGGGAGGCCTATGTCGCGTCCGAGAGTCATGCAATTGGCTCTTTGGCAGAAGGCTTGTGCGAGGGCTGTGAGGGTGGCGGAGGATGCCCGTGGCGACGCCCTGAATGCATTCGGGCCCAAGCGCCTCATCTACGCTTGGCGATACGTGGACCGGGTGCAAGCTTCCAGCAATGAGGAGTACCTGTTGGCGCCGGATCACCACACCGGTGAGATCGTGCTCGCCCGCCGGCAAGCCGCCAATCAGCACCTCGCGAGTTGCGAGGCTGAGGAAGAGGCGTTGTGTCGGTGCGCTGGGAAACGACCGGGCACTAGGGCACTCGTGGCGCGCCGCAAGCGCTCCTGCGAGCATCGTGGCTTTTAGGAGGAGTATAATTTTTGTTTCGTAAGGCGATCTCATTAGTTTTGGGACGCAAATGATAAATCCCGAACGTTCAGGAATTTGTAGCGTCCTTAATTAAGTATGTAAAAGGGAAAGTTTGGAAACCTTGTGTATTCGTACGCATTTTGCAAGTACGTGCATATAGCACAAACTTTACTATATACTATCACACTACACGTCTCTCTCGATATATGCTTGCAGACTGTGCTACTCCCTCCGTCCAGGTCAATAAGTCATCTTGGGTTGTGCACCGTGACCAAGAAGGAGGGAAGACTTATACACCTAGGCGGAGGGAGTACTACTATTACTTATGTACGTGCAAATGCACGTTTTAACATTATGATGCGGTTTTTGTAAAAGTAGAAAAACAACACTAGTCAAGCTTGTGAAACGATTCAATGCAAAACAAATGCAAAAATGCTCGTTTGATTGTTTACTTTTAGCTTCCTTCTCTGTGGTTATTTCTTTGTCGTACTTTGTACGGAGTATCTCATTGGTTGGAAAGGCATGCAAATTCCCAAACCGCTTCCTACACCCTGTATTGAATTTTTTGCCTAACAAGTTGTGCCATGCAATTGGAATTCCAACTTGAGTACTACTACTAGTAGGAGTACCAGGGGCCAGTTCTTTTAGGCTTCTAGATTAGTAATCCCATAACTACTACCTCCGTCCTGGTTTATTGGTCCCCATTGTAATATGTGTCAAATTTGATCATAAATTTAACTAATGAAATGTTAGTGCATGTCACATGCACTACTCCATCCGTCTAGGTGAGTAAGTCATCTTAGGCTGTGCACCGTGACCAAGGAGGAGGAGAAAACGAGAAACGTTAATGTTTATTTGCTAATTAATAGTATTGCATGCAATGAACTAACTACTGCATGTCGTGTTTGATATCTCAAGTCATTAAAAGAATGCACACTCTTTATCTCTTATTGGTTGATATGTCAAGAAACAAGAAACAAGGTAGAAGTTAATGCACCGCGCCTAAGTGTTTTGGGATTATTTGTTTTTTGTAAGATGACTTACACACCTAGACGGAGAGAGTAACATTTTATCAGTTAAATCTTTGGTCAAAATTTTGCACAAATTACAATGGTGACGAATAAACCAGGATGGAGTAGTAGTTTAGAAACCCAAATAAATGAGTGAGGCGCCTTATTATTACTCTCCACTGTGAGTAGTCTTATGGGAAAAGCTGGGGAAGCCGCCAAAAGAACTGGCCGTAGGAGTAGTAGCTAGGGATCGAGTGTGCGAGATGAACCGAAGAAAGTAAATGCAGAGAGATGAAATGCAAAAAAGATGGAGGGATGTGATGGAAACCTTAGGCTGCAAACCAAACATGCCCTAAGTCTCTATCTCTACTACTCTTCTTTGTTTTTTATAACAAATCGAATAGTGCTGCGTTGTCCGCTGCACGCCCGGCTGAACACGCCTCCTCGCCTCCATCATCACCAACTGAGTCTTTTATAGGAGTAGGAGTAGAGAAAAAACTGAGTTGGTGATGATGGTGTGCCGTGTAATGCACGCGCATCTTGCTATTTTTTGCATATAAGTCCAAACACCATGTAGACACAGTCTTTGAGCATGGTTCGTAGTCGTTCCACGCTCGGGCATTGAAGTTTGTAACTATTTTAGATTAGAATATACTACCCCTCCGGTGCTAGTAGTAGAGCAGAGTCCTACTGTACTACTCTACTGAAGCAAGTTAGGGCATAGTACTGTAGGGAGTACCAGTACTGTGATCACTCAAGCAAGTTGTCTGGCATTGATATGACCCTACGCTACTGTTATGTGTCTCGTAAGTCAAGCGGCGTGCTGTAGTCATCATCACCTGTCCACTTACGGTAGCACATATTCGCTTCTCCATCTTTGTCCGCACATAATCTCGTCCAATCTTCCATGCCCGCTAAGGCACCTCCCCCCCCCCGTCCAAAACCCAAGCACTAACAATGGCAGAACCGAGCAGCGTCCGCCGAAAGTGTGGCTGGAATTCGCTCCCCACAGAGGTAATCAAGCTCATTGTTTTGCGTGTGGACAATCTCAGTACCATGCCGCTCGCCGCATGCTCGTCGGGGCTGTACCATTTACTCAAAGCCCTCAGGCCGGAGCTTTTTAAGCCAGCTCCTTGCTTGCTGATGCCGCCTGATCTTCGGAAACGACGTGTCATGCTGCATAACGATCGTAGGGTGGCGAGCATCAACCCCCTTGACTGCGATCCGATCCTCGTCAGCCTCAACTACATTAACGGTATGTACTGGGTCGACATGAACACGTCTGGGATGGTGCTCGTCGACGGTCGCGGCAGCTGGATGCTCGTGGAGGTCTACACCCGGCGATTGATCCCCTTTCCTTCGATTAACACTGCACTACTTTGGCACCGCGGCCCAGAATACTCGGAATCTTACAGTAGCCAACATGATACCAAGTTTGATTTGCTCAAGGTTGTAATCTGCCAAGTGCCCACAAGATCTGCGAATTACAAAGACTTCAGGCTATTTGCGTCCTTCAATCGTGGTCTCGCCTATCTGTCAGGTCACTGCGGTAAGTGGATAAATCTGCATGTCCATCGCAGGATCATACATCCTCCATGGTTCTCTGATGCCATTGAACACAAGGGCTTCATTTACGTTGTCGACTCCTTATATGGCTGGACGTATTGCTGGCCTACTCCAGTCATCGCTACAAATGGCTGTTACAGCAGTATGTTACTTTCCTATGATATCATGATGGCTTGCTTATATTACTGTCAACATTTACTAAAAAAATATTCATGCTCATAACATGCTGTTCTTAAGATTGACTAAATCAAGAGCCCTTTTTTATTTGACTCCAACTTGATATGATGTTGTAGGCCGCCTGGTGTCCCTACCCTTCCTAATCCCAGAACTTTTCAAAGAAAAGTGGCATGGCAGTTGCAGGTGGTTCCTGGCTCGATCAGACAACGGCGAAAGATTGATGATCGTTCGCACGTACCGGACGTGTTGTTTCGCAGAATATAATCACAGTCACTGCAAGGTCTTTGAGCAGGATCCCAGCTTCTCTGGGCCTTCAGGATTTTTTGACTGGAGGCTAGTAAGTAGCCTTGGTACACGCTCTTTGTTTTTCGGACTGAATTATCCGATTAACCAGGAGATAACCGATGGCAAGGATCATGATGGTAGCGCGGTTTCGTTCATCAGGAAAAACTGTGTGTACACAGCGTACCATGCGTCTCTGCATGCACCATACCCTGATAAGTGCCGCCACGCTCTGCAGCCCAAAGTAGGAGAGAGGGTTGCAAGTATCAGACTTCGACCTGCTGGCTGGAGTTTCCCCCGTCAGGCACCCATCTGGTTCAAGCCGTCAGCCAATCTCCACAGCTTAATAAAGAGTAACGTCTAACTGAGCCAGTTAGTTAGATGCGTACACTTGGTGTAGTAGGATCTTTATTTAGTTTGATGCATACACTTGTTCTTTTTTGGTAGCCCTTTTGTAATGATGGCTGATGTTTGGTTTGGAAGAGAGAGATGCATCTTCACTCTTCTGGCCTGCTTACTGCTTCTGTTGCACCCCCAACCCTGGTTGCTGTTGCTGCTGTTTTCAATGTACAATCAGTAGTATACTATTTCGTCTATTGGTTGAATAAATGTGTTGTTCGAACGACAAACACAATGTTTTGGAAGTCATTGCATGGTTCGATCCTTTAGTGCCCGTACTGTACGTAGCTCATACTATTTTTCGTACGGAACACATTTTCCACTTGTTCATAACATGCAGCCCACTGATGAAGGCCCAATAGAGAAGCCCATAATTAACTGGAAGGGAGGCTCTCACATGAATCCGGCCCAGGTACATGCTCATGGTCCCTTAAACATAAATAAGTAAATAAGTAAATAAAGCTAAGTGCTCATGCAACAGTTCTTTGGGAAAATAGGTAGCCCAGTATTTCTTTTTGAAGAATACCCAAGCTAGGCCTATTTGTTTTCTTTGAATTACTGGGCTGCAAATCTTTCAAGACGAGGAGGGATGCATTCCGGCCTGGCCAAAGAGTATGGTCAATGTCTATTAAAAGTAATATCAAAAGGGGTTGAAAATTCCAAAAAAATATAGCAAATGGGATATTAGTTTCTTTTTTTGTTTTTGTTCTTCACTGATATCTTATACGTATTTCATTGGATTTAACATGACATAGTACTAATTTATTTTTAAATTTGTTTTAGTATGACTATTAATTTTTGGATTAAGAATATTTTGTTCCCTAGCAAAAATTTGCAAATTTTCAAAATTTCCCACATATTTAGTTAATTTTTTGACCCTGGTACTGACTAGAAAATGGCCAGCAATTCTAAAAATGGAAAACGGGCTGCAATGAATTCCATATGAATTAGAAAATGAGTAAAAATTATAAAAATAATAGCAAATGGGCTGTACACGCCACAGATTTCGAGGCTGACTTGTTTACGCAAGGCTTTGTCAGTGAACACACGATTCTAGCAGAAGTGATTGTTGGATGTCCATCCAACGGCCGACGTGCTTCTTCAATATCTGATCTTCCTGCTCCAGCCGCCTAAACTAGCACCGGCGGGACTGCCTGCTCCCTCCTCTTGTGGCCCGCTGTGATGCCGCGCAAGCTTCCCCTGCCCACCCTACTCCGTCCGCTGGCCTGGCCGCACGCAATCAACTGCCTCCTTATTACGCGAAAAAATGATTCCTCCCACTGACATCTGGGGTGCACCGGTTGGGAGGCTGACCTGTGGGCCTACTAAGTTGAAGCGTACGCAGGGCTTGTCAACTTAGTCAACAAACGATTCTAGCAGCAGTAACCATTGGATTTGAATCGAACGGTCCTGCTACTTCTTCAATCGCTGCTCTTCTTGCACCAGCCGCCCAAACCAGCGCCGGGGAGACCGCCTGCTCCTGCCTCCAGTGGTCGGCTATGCTGCCGTTGAGGCCTCATTGCCCCCTACTACTCCCATCACTAGCCAGGCCCTGCGGCGACGGCAGCCTCGCACCGCAGCCGAACTAGTGAACCCTCGTACTCCTCTCCGCGTGGGCATCCACTGCTGCGTCTTCCCCGGCTCCGCGTCGTCCCCTTCCTTGGCTTTGCTGTCGTCCATCGCCTTGGTGCTCTCAGTGCGGTGTGGTTAATGTGGTCAACGACATTCCATCGGAAGAGTATTGTACGTGGAGAGGCTAATAGCTGGGTCCACGGCCATAGCGCAGTTTTTTTGTGATTTGCCAAGTAAGTCGCTTTGTCAGGCCTGTTGGGCTGCAAATCTTTCAAGACGAGGAGAGCTTTCATTCGGCTGGCCGAGAAAATGGCCCATCAGTAATGAGAAATGGCTTGTGCATTTTTAAAACACATCAAACCGACAATTAGTTTCAAATATCTTTTTTTTCATTTCGAGATTTCAAATTACATTAATTTTTATGCGTGGAGAATTTGTTGGATTTTATATTGATATACATTTATTTTTAAAATTAGTTTGAATGCGAGTCGAAATTTGGGGATTAAAAACAGTTTGGACCGCACCAAAATATGCAAAATTTTGTATAATTTTTTAACCGTGGCCATAATATGGGCTGTAATGCTAACAAAAAGAATATGGGCTCAAAAAAACCTTAAGAATTAGCAAATGGGCTGTAAATTATTAGAAATAATGGCAGATGGGTTGTATGCTGTTTTCCACAGATTTGAGGCTTTCCTAAAAAAAGGTTGACGCACAAGCAGTGACTGTTGGATGTCCATCCAACAGCCGTCGTGCTTATTCAATCTCTGCTCTTCCTGCTCCACCTGCTCAAACAAGCGCCGACGGGACTGCCTGCTCCCTCCTCCCCGCGGTTGGCTGTGCTGCCACGCAGGCCTCACCGCCCCACCGTACTCCCATTGCTGGCCTAGCCATCCCTCTACTCACCCACACCTGCTGTTATTCTCCGGCGACGGCAGACGAACTAGTAAACCCTCGTATAGTCATACTCCCCTCCGCATGGGAAACAACTGCCGTGTCTTCCCTGCCTCCGTGCCGTTCCCTTCCTAGGCCTCGCCGTCGTCCACCGCCCTGGTGCTCTCGGCGCGGCCTGGTCAACATGGTCAACAACCGACATGCATCTGAAGTGGACTATACGTGGAGAGGCCGACAGCTGGATCCATGGCCGCAGGCAAGGAAATGCCTCCTTATTACGCTCAAAATAATGATTCCCCCACCTGACATCAGGGACCCACCGAAAGGGCCTCTGTATTTCGCGAAAAAAACATTACCACCGCTGACAACTCGGACCCACCAGCTATATCTTCGCACACAAGGAAGTGCCTCCTTATTACGCACAAGAAAATGAATACTCCCCCTTTTAGCTGGGACCCAGTATAGTGGCAGGCTGACTTGTGGGCCTACTAAGTTAACGGGGACGGAGAGCTTTGTCAACTTAGTCAATATGCACGATTCTAGCTCTAGTGACCGTACAATGTCCATCCAACGGCTGTAGTGCTTCTGATGGGGAACGTAGTAATTTCAAAAAAATTCCTACGTACACCCAAGATCATGGTGATGGCATAGCAACGAGAGGGAAGAGTGTTGTCCACGTACCCTCGTAGACCGTAAGCGGAAGCGTTAGCACAACGCGGTTGATGTAGTCGTACGTCTTCACGATCCGACCGATCCAAGTACCGAACGTACGGCACCTTCGAGTTCAGCACACGTTCAGCTCGATGACGATCCCCGGACTCCGATCCAGCAAAGTGTCGGGGATGAGTTCCGTCAGCACGACGGCGTGGTGACGATGATGATGCTCTACCGGCGCAGGGCTTCGCCTAAACTCCGCGATGATATGACCGAGGTGGGATATGGTGGAGGGGGGCACCGCACACGGCTAAGGAACGATCCGTAGATAAACTTGTGTGTCATGGGGTGCCCCCCTGCCCCCGTATATAAAGGAGCAAGGGGGGAGGTGGCCGGCCCTAGGAGGGGGTGCGCCAAGTGTGGAGTCCTACTAGGACTCCCTAGTCCTAGTAGGATTCCACCTCCCTTGTTGGAGTAGGAGAGGGGGAAAGAGTGGGAGAGGAAGAAGGAAAGGGGGGCTGCGCCCCTTGTCCAATTCGGACCAGAGGGGGGGCGCAGGCCTCCTTCCTTTTGGCCTCTCTCCACTATTCCCGTATGGCCCAATAAGGCCCATATACTCCCCGGCGAATTCCCGTAACTCTCCGGTACTCCGAAAAATACCCGAATCACTCGGAACCTTTCTGAACTCCGAATATAGTCGTCCAATATATCGATATTTACGTCTCGACCATTTCGAGACTCTTCGTCATGTCCCGGATCTCATCCGGGACTCCGAACTCCTTCGGTACATCAAAACTCATAAACTCATAATATAACTGTCATCGAAACCTTAAGCGTGCGGACCCTACGGGTTCGAGAACTATGTAGACATGACCTAGAACTATTCTTGGTCAATAACCAATAGCGCAACCTGGATGCCCATATTGGCTCCTACATATTCTACAAAGATCTTTATCGGTCAAACCACATAACAACATACTTTATTCCCTTTGTCATCGGTATGTTACTTGCCCGAGATTCGATCGTCGGTATCCAATACCTAGTTCAATCTCGTTACCGACAAGTCTCTTTACTCGTTACGTAATGCATCATTCCGTAACTAACTCATTAGCTACATTGCTTGCAAGGCTTATAGTGATGTGCATTACCGAGAGGGCCCAGAGATACCTCTCCGACAATCGGAGTGACAAAACCTAATCTCAAAATACGCCAACCCAACATCTACCTTTGGAGACACCTGTAGTACTCCTTTATAATCATCCAGTTACGTTGTGACGTTTGGTAGTACCCAAAGTGTTCCTCCGGTAAACGGGAGTTGCATAATCTCATAGTTACAGGAACATGTATAAGTCATGAAGAAAGCAATAGCAACATACTAAACGATCAAGTGCTAAGCTAACGGAATGGGTCATGTCAATCACATCATTCTCCTAATGATGTGATCCCGTTAATCAAATGACAACACATGTCTATGGTTAGCAAACATAACCATCTTTGATTAATGAGCTAGTCAAGTAGAGGCATACTAGTGACTATATGTTTGTCTATGTATTCACACATGTATCATGTTTCCGGTTAATACAATTCTAGCATGAATAATAAACATTTATCATGAAATAAGGAAATAAATAATAACTTTATTATTGCCTCTAGGGCATATTTCCTTCAATCTCCCACTTGCACTAGAGTCAATAATCTAGTTCACATCGCTATGTGATTTAACATCAATATTCACATCTGCATGTGATTAATACCCATAGTTCACATCATCATGTGATCAACACCCAAAGGGTTTACTAGAGTCAATAATCTAGTTCACATCACTATGTGATTAACACCCAAAATAGTACTAAGGTATGATCATGTTTTGCTCGTGAGAGAAGCTTAGTCAACGGGTCTGTCATATTCAGAGCCGTATGTATTTCGCAAATATTCTATGTCCACAATGCTCTGCACGGAGCTACTCTAGCTAATTGCTCCCACTTTCAATATGTATCCAGATTGAGACTTAGAGTCATCTGGATTGGTGTAAAAGCTTGCATCGTTGTAACTTTTATGACGGGCTCTTTTATCACCTCCATAATCGAGAAACATCTCCTTAGTCCTCACTAAGGATATTCTTGACCCATGTCCAGTGATCTACTTATTAGATCAAAATTGTATTCCTTTGCCAAATACAGAGCATGGTATACAATAGGTCTGGTTCACAGCATAGCATACTTTATAGAACCTATGACTGAGGCATAGGGAATGACTTTTCATTCTCTTTCTATTTTCTGCAATGGTTGGGTCTTGAGTCTTACTCAACTTCACACCTTGTAACACAGGCAAGAACTCCTTTAACTGTTCCATTTTGAACTATTTCAAAAAATTTATCAAGGTATGTACTCATTGAAAAATCTTATCAAGCGTCTTGATCTATCTATATAGATCTTGATGCTCAATGTGTAAGCAGCTTCACCGAGGTCTTGCTTTGAAAAACTCTTATTCAAGTATCCTTTCATGCTATCCAGAATTTCCATATCATTTCCAATTAACAATATGTCATCCACATATAATATTAGAAATGCTACAAAGCTCCCACTCACTTTCTTGTAAATACAGGCCTTTCCAAAAGTCTGTATAAAACCATATGCTTTGATCAACTCATCAAAGCGTATATTCCAACTCCGAGATGCTTGCACCAGTCCATTGATGGATTGTTAGAGCTTGCACACTTTGTTAGCATCTTTAGAATTGACAAAACCTTCTGGTTGCATCATATGCAACTCTTCTTTAATAAATCCATTAAGGAATGCAGTTTTGACATCCATTTGCCAGATTTCATAAAATGTGGCAATTGCTAACATGATTCGGACAGACTTAAGCATCGTTACGAGTGAGAAAATCTCATCGTATTCAACACCTTGAACTTGTCGAAAACCTTTTGCAACAAGTCGAGCTTTGCAGATAGTAACACTACTATCAGTGTCCGTATTCCTCTTGAAGATCCATTTATTTAACATGGCTTGCTGATCATTGAGCAAGTCAATCAAAGTCCATACTTTGTTCTCATACATGGATCATATCTCAGATTTTATGGCCTCAAGCCATTTCGTGGAATCTGGGCTCATCATCGCTTCCTCATAGTTTGTAGGTTCATCATGGTCTAGTAACATGACTTCCAGAACATGATTACCATACCACTCTGGTGCGGATCTTACTCTGGAAGACCTACAGGGTTTGGCAGCAACTTGATCTGAAGTTTCATGATCATCGTCATTAACTTCCTCATTAATTGGTGTAGTAGTCACAGGAACAGATTTCTATGATGAACTACTTTCCAATAAGGGAGAAGGTACAATTACCTCATCAAGTTCTACTTTCCTCCCACTCACTTCTTTCGAGAGAAACTCCTTCTCTAGAAAGGATCCATTCTTAGAAATGAATGTTTTGCCTTTGGATTTGTGATAGAAGGAGTACCCAACAGTTTCCTTTGGGTATTCTATGAAGACGCACTTCTCCGATTTGTGTTTGAGCTTATCAGGTTGAAAACCTTTTTCATATAAGCATCGCAACTCCAAACTTTAAGAAATGACAGCTTAGGTTTACTGTTAAACCATAGTTCATATGATGTCGTCTCAACGGATTTAGATGGTGCCCTTTTAACGTGAATGCAACTGTCTCTAATGCACAACCCCAAAACGATAGTGGTAAAACCGATAAGAGACATCATAGATCGCACCATGTCCAATAAAGTGCAGTTACGACGTTTGGACACACCATAACGTTGTGGTGTTCTAGGTGGCGTGAGCTGTGAAACTATTCCACATTGTTTTAATTGAAGACCAAACTCGTAACTCAAATATTCGTCTCCACGATCAGATCATAGAAACTTTATTTTCTTGTTACGATGATTTTTCCACTTCACTCTGAAATTCTTTGAACCTTTCAATTATTTCAGACTTATGTTTCATCAAGTAGATATACTCATATCTGCTCAATTCATCTTGTGAAGGTCAGAAAATAACGATAACCGTCACGAGCATCAACACTCATTGGACCGCATACATCAGTATGTATTATTTCCAATAAGTCAGTTGCTTGCTCTATTGTTCCGGAGAATGGAGTCTTTAGTCATCTTGCCCATAAGGCATGGTTCGCAAGCATCAAGTGATTCATAATCAAGTGATTCCAAAATCCCATCAGCATGGAGTTTCTTCATGCGCTTTACACCAATATGACCTAAACTTCAGTGCCACAAATAAGTTGCACTATCATTATTAACTTTGCATCTTTTGGTTTCAATATTATGAATATGTGTATCACTATGATCGAGATCCAACGAACCATTTTCATTGGGTGTGTAACCATATAAGGTTTTATTCATGTAAACAGAACAACAATTTATTCTCTTACTTAAATGAATAACCGTATTGCAATAAACATGATCAAATCATATTCATGCTCAACGCAAACACCAAATAACACTTATTTAGTTTCAACACTAATCCCGAAAGTATAGGGAGTGTGCGATGATGATCATATCAATCTTGGAACTACTTCCAACACACATCGTCACCTCGCCTTTTTACTATTTTCTGTTTATTCTGCATCTCCCGTTTCGAGTTACTACTCTTTAGCAACTGAACGAGTATCAAAATGCCGAGGGGTTGCTATAAACACTAGTAAAGTACACACCAATAACATGTATATCCAATATACCTTTGTTCACTTTTGCCTTCCTTCTTATCCACCAAATACTTGGGGCAGTTCCACTTCCAGTGACTAGTCCCTTTGCAGTAGAAGCACTTAGTCTCAGGCTTAGGACCAGACTTGGGCTTCTTCACTTGAGCAGCAACTTGCTTGCCGTTCTTCTTGAAGTTCCACTTCTTCCCTTTGCCCTTTTTTTTGAAACTAGTGGTCTTGTCAACCATCAACACTTGATGCTTTTCTTGATTTCTACCATCATCGATTTCAGCATCACGAAGAGCTTGGGAATCGTTTTTGTCATCCCTTGCATACTATAGTTCATCACGAAGTTCTACTAACTTGGTGATGGTGACTAGAGAATTCTGTCAATCACAATCTTATCTGGAAGATTAACTCCCACTTGATTCAAGCGATTGTAGTACCTAGACAATCTGAGCACATGCTCACTAGTTGAGCGATTCTCCTCCATCTTTTAGCTATAGAACTTTTTGGAGACTTCATATCTCTCAACTTGGGTATTTGCTTGAAATATTAACTTCAACCCCTGGAACATCTCATATGGTCCATGACGTTCAAAACGTCTTTGAAGTCCCGATTCTAAGCCGTTAAGCATGGTGCACTAAACTATCAAGTAGTCATCATATTGAGCTAGCCAAACATTCATAACGTCTACATCTGCTCCTGCAATAGGTTTGTCACCTAGCGGTGCATCAAGAACATAATTCTTCTTTGCAGCAATGAGGATAAACCTCAGATCACGGATCCAATCCGCATCATTGCTACTAACATCTTTCAACATAGTTTTCTCCAGGAACACATATAAAAATAAACATATGAAAGCAACAACGCGAGCTATTGATCTACAACATAATTTGCAAAATACTACCAGGACTAAGTTCATGATAAATTAAAGTTCAATAAATCATATTACTTAAGAACTCCCACTTAGAAAGACATCCCTCTAATCTTCTAAGTGATCACGTGATCCAAATCAACTAAACCATAACCGATCATCACGTGAGATGGAGTAGTTTTCAATGGTGAACATCATTATGTTGATCATATCTACTATATGATTCACACTCGACCTTTCGGTCTCCGTGTTCCGAGGCCATATCTGCATATGCTAGGCTCGTCAAGTTTAACCTGAGTATTCCGCATGTGCAAAACTGGCTTGCACCCGTTGTATTTGAACGTAGAGCCTATCACACCCGATCATCACGTGGTGTCTCAGCACGAAGAACTTTCGCAACGGTGCATACTCAGGGAGAACACTTCTTGATAATTAGTGAGAGATCATCTTAAAATGCTACCGTCAATCAAAGCAAGATAAGATGCATAAAGGATAAACATCACATGCAATCAATATAAGTGATATGATATGGCCATCATCATCTTGTGCTTGTGATCTCCATCTTCGAAGCACCGTCGTGATCACCATCGTCACCGGCGCGACACCTTGATCTCCATCGTAGCATCGTTGTCGTTACGCCATCTATTGCTTCTACGACTATTGCTACCGCTTAGTGATAAAGTAAAGCAATTACAGGGCGTTTGCATTTCATACAATAAAGCAACAACCATATGGCTCCTGCCAGTTGCCGATAACTTCGGTTACAAAACATGATCATCTCATACAATAAAATATAGCATCACGTCTTGACCATATCACATCACAACATGCCCTGCAAAAACAAGTTAGACGTCCTCTACTTTGTTGTTGCAAATTTTACGTGGCTGCTATGGGCTTAGCAAGAACCGTTCTTACCTACGCATCAAAAACCACAACGATAGTTTGTCAAGTTGGTGCTGTTTTAACCTTTGCAAGGACCGGGCGTAGCCACACTTGATTCAGCTAAAGTGAGAGAGACAGACACCCGCCAGCCACCTTTAAGCACGAGTGCTTGTAACGGTGAAACCAGTCTCGCGTAAGCGTACGCGTAATGTCGTTCCGGGCCGCTTCATCTCACAATACCGCCGAACCAAAGTATGACATGCTGGTAAGCAGTATGACTTGTATCGCCCACAACTCACTTGTGTTCTACTCGTGCATATAACATCAACGCATAAAACCAGGCTCTGATACCACTGATGGGGAACGTAGTAATTTCAAAAAAATTCCTACGTACACGCAAGATCATGGTGATGGCATAGCAATGAGAGGAAGAGTGTTGTCCACGTACCCTCGTAGACCGTAAGCGGAAGCGTTAGCACAACACGGTTGATGTAGTCGTACGTCTTCACGATCCGACCGATCCAAATACCGAACGTACGGCACCTCCGAGTTCAGCACACGTTCAGCTCGATGACGATCCCCGGACTCCGATCCAGCAAAGTGTCGGGGATGAGTTCCGTCAGCACGACGGCGTGGTGACAATGATGATGCTCTACCGGCGCAGGGCTTCGCCTAAACTCCGCGATGATATGACCGAGGTGGAATATGGTGGAGGGGGGCACCGCACACGGCTAAGGAACGATCCGTAGATCAACTTGTGTGTCATGGGGTGCCCCCCTGCCCCCGTATATAAAGGAGCAAGGGGGGAGGTGGCCGGCCCTAGGAGGGGGCGCGCCAAGTGTGGAGTCCTACTAGGACTCCCTAGTCCTAGTAGGATTCCACCTCCCTTGTTGGAGTAGGAGAGGGGGAAAGAGTGGGAGAGGAAGAAGGAAAGGGGGGCTGCGCCCCTTGTCCAATTCGGACCAGAGGGGGGGCGCAGGCCTCCTTCCTTTTGGCCTCTCTCCACTATTCCCGTATGGCCCAATAAGGCCCATATACTCCCCGGCGAATTCCCGTAACTCTCCGGTACTCCGAAAAATACCCGAATCACTCGGAACCTTTCCGAACTCCGAATATAGTCGTCCAATATATCAATCTTTACGTCTCGACCATTTCGAGACTCCTCGTCATGTCCCGGATCTCATCCGGGACTCAGAACTCCTTCGGTACATCAAAACTCATAAACTCATAATATAACTGTCATCGAAACCTTAAGCGTGCGGACCCTACGGGTTCGAGAACTATGTAGACATGACCTAGAACTATTCTTGGTCAATAACCAATAGCGGAACCTGGATGCCCATATTGGCTCCTACATATTCTACGAAGATCTTTATCGGTCAAACCGCATAACAACATACTTTGTTCCCTTTGTCATCGGTATGTTACTTGCCCGAGATTCGATCATCGGTATCCAATACCTAGTTCAATATTGTTACCGGCAAGTCTCTTTACTCGTTATGTAATGCATCATTCCGTAACTAACTCATTAGCTACATTGCTTGCAAGGCTTATAGTGATGTGCATTACCGAGAGGGCCTAGAGATACCTCTCCGACAATCGGAGTGACAAAACCTAATCTCGAAATACGCCAACCCAACATGTACCTTTGGAGACACCTGTAGTACTCCTTTATAATCACCCAGTTACGCTGTGACATTTGGTAGTACCCAAAGTGTTCCTCTGGTAAACGGGAGTTGCATAATCTCATAGTTACATGAACATGTATAAGTCATGAAGAAAGCAATAGCAACATACTAAACGATCAAGTGCTAAGCTAACGGAATGGGTCATGTCAATCACATCATTCCCCTAATGATGTGATCCCGTTAATCAAATGACAACACATGTCTATGGTTAGGAAACATAACCATCTTTGGTTAATGAGCTAGTCAAGTAGAGGCATACTAGTGACTATATGTTTGTCTATGTATTCACACATGTATCATGTTTCCGGTTAATACAATTCTAGCATGAATAATAAACATTTATCATAAAATAAGAAAATAAATAATAACTTTATTATTGCCTCTAGGGCATATTTCCTTCAGCTTCTTCATCCTCTGGTCTTCTTGCTCCAGCCGCCCAAACCAGCGCCGGTCGTGCCTCATGCTCCTGCCTCCCGTGGCCGGCTGCGATGCGATGGAGACCTCACCGCCCCCTACTACTCCCACCGCTAGCCAGGCCATCCCTCTACTCACCCACACCCCCTGTTATTCTGCGGCGATAGCAGCCTCACACCGCAGCGAACCAGTGAACCCTCGTACTCCTCTACGCGTGGGCATCCACTGTCGTGTCTTCCCCGGCTCCGCGCTGTCCCCTTCCTAGGCCTCACCGTCGTCCACCACCCTGGTGCTCTTGGCGCGGCGTGGTCAACATGGTCAAGGAACGACTTCCATCGGACGTGGACTGTACGTGGAGAGGCTGACAGCTGGGTCCACAGCCGCAGCAAGGAAGTGCCTCCTTATTACGTGGAAAATAATGATTCCTCCACGTGACAACTGGGACCCACCGGACGGGCCACTGTATTTCGTGAAAAAAATGTTACCCCCTGACTGGTGGGACCCACCAGCTACATCTTCGCACGCAAGGAAGTCCGTCCGGGCAAAAAAATGATTCGCCCCCCTGACTGATGGGACCCACCAGCTACATCTTCGCAGGCAAGGAAGTGCTTGACAGTCAAGACCCACCTGGTCAAAGCGTATGTAGCGTTGTCATTCTGGTCGCGAACGTGTACGTACATACTGGTCGTTGTAGAGGCGCACACGTGTCATAGTAGAGGCGCGCACGTAGCATGTACACGTACGTACAACGGCTAGGGTGCAAGAAAGAAAATACGGCCACCTACGTACATATAGGCGGGGTCTCGAACGCCTACTCGCGCATACGTACGGCCAGGGCTCGTGTACATGGCTGGGTCGGAACAGAGAAACAGCGTCATCCTCGTGTTCATGGGGAGGCAACGGAATGCGTCGTGTTCATCGGGAGGCAATGGAACACGTGGGAGCCAACCGGCTTGGACCGAACAGGCGATGGAAACGACGCCTGGCGTACCGCAGAACGAAGGAAACGGCCTTGTGTTCGACCGGCCACGTTCGAAACGGGATCCTATTCATCGGGAGGGGTCTGGCATACCGCAAAACGGAGGAAACGGACCTCCTACGGTCGAAATGGGGGTCCTGTTGATCGGGAGGGGCGTGGCGTACCGCAAAACAGACGAAACGGGGGTCCTGTTGATCGGGAGGGGTGTGGCGTACTGCAAAACGGACGAAACGGACTTGTGTTGGAGCGTTACGGTCGAAACGGGGGTCCTGTTCATCGGGAGGGGTGTGGCGTACCGCAAAACAGGACTCCACGGGATACTGTTCATCTCCACCGTCGACCTCCTCTAGCCTCCACGGGCTACCGTCGACCTCCTTCAGCCTCCACGGGCTCTTGTTCATCCAGCCTCCACCGCGCGCTACACCATCGGCTATTGTTCAACCACCCCTCCACGGGCACCCCTCCACCATCTACTATTCATCCAGCCCTCCACACCACGGGGTCCTGCTCATCCAGAGGCAACGCCACCGCTCACTGTTCATCCAACCCCCCCCCCCCCCGCAACGCTCACTGTTCATCCTAGAGGCAGCATCGATCAGCTTCAGTTAGCAGGAGTAGCGAAGGAATCGCTCGATCGAGTTCAGTTAACAGCCATCGATCGATCGCTCGGGTTCAGTAACGCGTAGCCTGTAGTGCAATTGCTCGGGTTCAGTTGGAGCCCAACGCCTCGCTCGGCTTTAGTTAGAGCCCACACCTCGCACACACATGCGTATGTGTACGAGAGAAACGCGCAGCGCTCGGCCCCCGACCTCCCACCGTAACCGGGAACTCCCCAAAATTTTCCTCGCCCTCGCTTCTACCACGGTTTTTTCCGTCATGGACGGCCCAAAGAATGTCATGCGGCTGCGTCTCCGGCCCGCCCAGGATGAAAAGCCCATTTTCTGTCATGATTTTTTGTCATAGAAGTAGGAGCCCACCACATCTATGATGATACCGGGTTTTGTCACAACTATTGTCGTAGAAGTGTCATATGTATGACAGAAAAAAATTTCGTTCAACCCAAAATGTCACGGATGTGTCTTTTTTTGTAGTGTATCTAGGTGACATTAGGGTTTTGGTTGATTTGTGTCTTAAGGTGTTATTCTAGTATGAACTCTATGATAGATTGAACGGAAAGAATAGCTTCGTGTTATTTTACTATGGACTCTTGAATAGATCGAGCAGAAAGGATAACTTTGAGGTGGTTTCATACCCTACCATAATCTCTTCGTTTGTTCTCCGCTATTAGTGGCTTTGGAGTGACTCTTTGTTGCATGTTGAGGGATAGTTATATGATCCAGTTATGTTATTATTGTTGAGAGAACTTGCACTAGTGAAAGTATGAACCTTAGGCCTTGTCTCCTAGCATTGCAATACCGTTTACGCTCACTTTTATCATTAGTTACCTTGCTGTTTTTATAATTTTAGATTACAAATATCCATATTATACCATCCATATTGCACTTGTATCACCATCTCTTCGCCGAACTAGTGCACCTATACAATTTACCATTGTATTGGGTGTGTTGGGGACACAAAAGACTCTTTGTTATTTGGTTGCAGGGTTGTTTGAGAGATACCATCTTCATCCTACGCCTCCCATGGATTGATAAACCTTAGGTCATCAACTTGAGGGCAATTTGCTACTGTCCTACAAACCTCTGCACTTGGAGGCCCAACAACGTCTACAAGAAGAAGGTTGTGTAGTAGACATCAAGCTCTTTTCTGGCGCCGTTGCCGGGGAGGTGAGTGCTTGAAGGTATATCTTTAGATCGTGCAATCTAATCTTTTTGTTTCTTGTTTTATCACTAGTTTAGTCTATAAAAGAAAATTACAAAAAAATGGATTTGAGTTTGTCTCATACGCTTCATCTTTTTAATATCTTTCGTGAGTATGATGAAAAGGAAAATTGTGCTCAAGTGCTAGAAGAAGAAGTCTATAAAATGTTTGGTATTACATCTTTGAATGATGAGCATGGTTGAAATGTTGTTAGTATGAATTCCTTCAATATCCATGATGCTAATGATATGCAAAGCCACAAGCTTGGGGAAGCTATGTTTGATGAAGATGATATGTTTAGTCCCCCAAGTTTTGATGAGAATATTTATTATGATGAAAGCATGTCTCCTATTTATGATGATTATATTGATGAAAGTGGGTTTGGAAGAGTGTCAACTTTAGGAAGTAGTGATCCCACTATTTTGGAGGATGTTGAATCTTATTGTGATGAACATGAAAGTGGATTGGAAGAGTGTCAACTTTATTTAGTGATGATTCCACTATTTCGGAAGAAGTTCCAATTGATTATGAGAACAGAGTTGCTATCTATGATGATTGTTATGATGACTTGTATGCTATAAATAATAATGATAACCATGAAACTTGTCATCATGATTTTAGTTTTCAATTGGATTATGCCTCACATGATAATTATTTTGTTGAGTTTTCTCCCACTACTATTGATGGGAATAAATTTGCGTATGTGGAGAGTATTAAATTTTCTATGCTTGTAGATCATGAAAAGAATGCGTTAGGTGCTGGTTATATTGTTGAGTTCATTCATGATGCTACTGAAAATTATTATGAGGGAGGAATATATGCTTGTAGTAATTGCAATAATACCAAGTTTCCTCTCTATGTGTTGAAATTTTTGAAGCTATGCTTGTTTTGCCTTCCTATGCTAGTTGATTATTGTGTTGGGGAACGTAGCAGAAATTCAAAATTTAACTACGAGTCCCCAAGATCTATCTATGGAGAGACTAGCAATGAGGGTAAGGAGAGTGCATCTACATACCCTTGTAGATTGCTAAGCGGAAGCGTTCAAGAGAACGGGGTTGAAGGAGTCATACTCGTCGTGATCCAAATCATCGGAGATCCTAGTGCCGAACGGATGACACCTCCGCATTCAACACACGTGTAGCCCGATGACGTCTCCCATGCCTTGATCCATGCCTTGATCAACGCAAAATATCTCTTGCACGATGGCAGCAGATCAACATAAGTTTCTTGCTATCCTATTACACGGCACCCCAAGGCCCAAAATATGGAAATATTCATTGATCGTTCCTGATGTACCAACCGCCTGGACGGATTAAGCTTCATCACCGGGTTGATGTGAGGTAGATGGATCATCTGGCGTCGGTTCAACCTCTTCTTCATCCAGTGACTGGAAGTCATTGCTGGTCTAGTCAATCCGGGTTAAGGCCTAAAAGACAGCCTCTTCACTTATAAGCTCAGCCGGATCAACGTCAGGAGCATAAGTATGCTTACGGATTGGTGGAATGAGGCTCTGCACTTCAGGGATCACATCTTCTACCCGTTTGTTGTCTGCATCATAGAACGATCGGTGAACCGTCAGGTTCGCCTCTTTGGCTAGTTGACTTGCCAAAGAACGCATCTCCCTTGTTACCCGTTTCAGGGCGTCATTGTCAAATTCTTCGCCATTTTCTTGGGCACTGGGGAAGCCTTTGGATATATCAGCCGGGTCAAGGTTAGCTATCCATGCCTTGGCTCGAGTTAGCGCCAGCAAAGCGCCGGCCCGAGCAGCGGATCGCTTCAGCTCTTCTATTTGCGCTGGCACCATTGAAAGACGATCCAACGTATCTTTGATAAGTGTTGGTGCCGCATTATCATATGAAGTTGCGCATATAACCCGTTGAGCGCTGGTATACAGCTGCTCAATCAGTGTATATGCCGCTTTAAGCCTCTTCCGCATGTCAGAACCCAGGTGAGCGATGCGATTTCCTATATCGGTTCAAGAAATACATGTTAAACCGATGAAATTTCAAAGGGATACAACTTTTGGCAACCACTACTTACCAAATATGGCAGAGGTCATGGCATTGATTTGGCGCTTCAGTTCAGATTATTCTTCTGCCACTGGTTTAAGAGCCGATTCAGTAGTCTCCGACCGCTTCACCAGTCCGGCCTTCTCGCTGTCCCAGTTGGCCTGCTCAGATTCAAAATATTCTTTAAGTTGCTCCATGGTGGTCAAAGCGGTTCTCAACTCATCCTTGGCCTTGGTGGTTTCTGCTTGTTGGGCCTCAAGGTTTGCTCGAAGATCAGCAATTTGTGAGGTTTGCTGATTTATTTCACTCTGCAACAGTAAGAGAGCATGTTAATATCTTTGTTCAAAGTCCCAAGCATATAAGCAGTTATACACTCAAGACTTGGGGGCTAATGCGGATCGTATTTATGCGGATACTTCAAGTCCCAAGGATTAATACAAGTTTTAATCATGGCACTTGGGGGCTAATGTGTATTTGATCAAGACAAAGAACAGTTCACAAGGTACAACATGAAGAATATAAACTACCGGTTTGACTTCCTCAAGACAAACCGGCCCTTGGGGGCTACAATGCAATGAAGGTGCAGAAATTCTAAAGTGCAATGTTTACCTCATAGCGTTCCTTCATTAGATTTACTAAACCGGCTTCATAATCACGGCTTGTATACAACCGGTTCAGAAAGCCGGAATGAAGGTCTTGAGCAGAGAGATCGGTGTAAGCAGACAAATTAGTCTTACCGTTCCCTTTGTTCACGGCAGCAAATTCATCTTTCGTAGTATGGTTTGACAGGGCAACCGGATTACCAGGGGCGGTATATCCAGTGCCTGTAACAACAACATCATCATCCTTGGCTAGGCTGGAAGAGTCAAGGTTCTGAACAGGGCTTGGCGGTTTGTTAGCTGGACTTGGCGGATCAGCAATTGAGTCCCGTTGTTCCATTGCCAGGCTCGGGGGAGCAGGAGGATTTAAAGTATCAGCCTCTGCAGACGGTTCAGCTTCTGGCGGGTTAGCATTACCATCTTGATTCGGCCCAGCAGAGCTATCCATGGCAACTTCCGGGTTTTCGTTATGATGCTCGAGTGTCTTTTCCGGATCAAGTTCAACAGTAGGGTCGCTGGTCTTGGCCTTCTTGCTTAATCGAGCTTTGGCAGTATAACACCAAAGGTTAGAGTATGATAAACCGACAAAATAAAGTTATAAATCAGGTATCACTTACCCGGCAACTACTTTGAGAGGAGGCAATTGGGTGGTCGACGAACCGCCAGACGAGCTAGAAGAAGCCTGGTAATTCGGGTCAGACGGATTGAGAGGGCATTGGAAGAAACCTTTAAAAGGGTATTGTTTTTCAGGAGAACAAATCACCTCTGGACGGCGTTTCCGGGGGGGGGGCGTATCAGCTAAACCGGACGAAGTGATCTGTTGACCACTATGCCGGGTTGTGCGACGTTCTTCTGCTTGCCATTTCTTCAAAGAAAATTTTGGATCCAAATGAGCAAGGGGGTGAGATTGTTTTACTTTCCGAACTATACGGCGAGTTCTTTGAACCGGCACAGGGTCCGAGTCGGAAGAAAGAAGAATTACCTCAACATGATCTGCATGGCTGGCTTCAGCATCATCCTGAAGATGATCATTGTCAATAAGATGTATAAAAAAGGAGCCAAGTGAGTCAAGTTCTACCTCAGCATCTGATTCTTCTTCCTCCGGCGGTTCAGAAGAATCGGCAGCTTTCTTCTTTCCGGCTTTCTTGGTGACCTTGGTTTTTACACGAGGAGCACGGGCCGGTTTATTACGTTTCCAGAAAGAGCTGTTGGCCTGCAATTAAGGCAAAGAAAGGTTAGTAAACGGTCGATGTGGAAATCAGTAAAGTATGTACATGAACTTACCGCCGACGGTTTATTGGAGACGCAAAACGGAGCCAAACTGGTTTGGCTGCATGCAACGACCAGTTCATCAAGCATCCTCTTTACACATTCAGTGATTTCAAGCTCGGTCATTATTACTTCATGATACCGTTGAGGGTATTTTACACTTCCGGTATACTCATGCATCAATCCGGGGTGGCGGCTCAAAGGCAGAATGCCCCATGAAACCCAGCAGCGGACAAGATTAATGCCGGTTAAACCGTTGGCCATCAGAGCCCGGAGCTTGGCGAGTTGAGGAGCAAAATTCTTCTGTTCCGCGGCGGTTAGACGCGGAGGCATTGGGTGGCCGTTGCTAAGCCGGTGAGGGCGGTAGCCCGGCAAGGGATTTTCTCCATCAGGAGCAGTATTCCGGCAGTAAAACCAGGTCTGGTTCCAATCTTTAGGATGGGTATGGTGTTTGGCATGAGGGAAATCAACTTCTTTCCTCTTTTGAATTGATACGCCACCAAGCTCTGTGTTGGGGCCATCTGAGAATTCTGTGCGGCGGTTCAGATGAAAAAAATCTCGGAACAGCTCCACGGTTGGCTCTTCTTGAAGGTAAACTTCACAGAATACTTGAAAGTTGCATATGTTTGATACAGAGTTCGGACCAATATATTGCGGATGGAGTTGGAAGCTGGCAAGGACATCCGAAAATTTTTGATCCGGGCGGACTAAATCCCCGGTCTAAATGTTGCATAAAAACAATCACCTCTCCCTCTTGAGGTTCAGGTGGACATTCCGATTCCGGAATTCGCCAGTGGAGAATTTTCTTCGAAGCTAAAGCACCAGTGATGACGTAACCATTGATCTGTGTCTCTATGATCCGGGATGGAACCCAATTGCAAGCAGAAAATTGCTTCGACATTCCGGAATGAGGAACTGAAAATAAAAAGTGCCGTTTAAGGCGTCTAATTCAGTGTTAAACCGGAGAAGGGTACTGTGCGAGTTCAGTTGGCGGTTTAAGAGAGGGCTAATGTTATATGGCAGATTGACTTTTAAATAATTAAACTGCCTATAGGCAGGATGGCCAGAATTCGAAATTTCTGCTAAGTGTTACAAAAACAGGTTTCGCAATATGGCAGTATAATTTTGGTCTACCGTGGATAATCTAAGAAAATGTTCCCGAGCCCTACAATGGCGCTAAAGAGGAACAGAGACGAACCAGACGGAGTCTATTCGGAAACAGTAAGATACTACGGTACGGTGAACTAACAACATGGATCTAGCCGCAGTTCAAAACTATCAGACACACATATGTATACTCAACAGGAAGACTAGAAGGAGGAACACAAAAGAACTGATGAACGGCGATGAACATGGATGAACTTGAAACCCTAATGAAGATCTAGGGCTACAGGGAAGCAAACTTACCAGGGCCACACGGCGGCGGAAGAGTGCGGCAGGGTCTCTGGAACAAACAGGGTGATGCAGCGGCCTTGGTCGGTGCAGATTCGAAGATCGACGGCGGCGGCGGCACTGGGGTTTCTTCCGGTCGCGAGGAAGAAGAAGAGAAGAAAGGGGAGAAAATGAAAGTACCTGTCGGGTGTATTTATAACAGGGCAGGGAGATAAGTGACAGGCGCGAGAATTGAGGAATCCAAAGCAGCAAGTGGCGTGGCTGTCGCCTTGATTTCTGGGATGGCATTAAATAAAGGGAATCTTTTTATTTATTTTTTACAGAGATGACGTCATGATGATCCGTTGCTGTATCCAGAGGATGACGTCACAGCGGTTTAACAAAGTTTATAAAAGAAGGCATCATGGCGGTTTACGAGGAATGAAAGAAGGCGTTCACAGGATTCTGCTAAGTATCAAAGATTAACATGAACAGGTTCAAATCAATCTGGGGCCTAATGTTGGGGATATAACTACTGAGTATAAACCGCCCAGGAGGGGGCCGGTTCACGCTCAACCATGTTGAAGCCCACGAAGACCCGGAAGGTGGCGCTTTACTATGAAGCTTAGAGGCCCAGAGCCCAAAGGCGGATTAGGGCCCATAGTGGTAAACCGCCATAGTCATATAGCCTGTATTGTGAGATAAGGAAAGGAGAGACCTACCCGAACACTTGTATGAGTCGGCCTCGGGACTCTGTAAACCGGCCGGGCGTCAACCCGTGTATATAAGGGGACGACCCGGCGGCGGTTCAGGGACAAGAAACAACAACTCGAGACTCAGGCAAGCGGATTGCGCTCCCTGATCATCGAAACCCAATCAATCCCATCACAACTAGACGTAGGCTTTTACCTTCATCGAAGGGGCCGAACTAGTATAAAACTCCCGTGTCCCTTGTCCGGTTTAACCCCTTCAAGCTAACCCATTGTGATGGCTCCACGACTAAGTCCTTTCACAAGGACATCTGACGTGATAATTCCATGACAGTTGGCGCCCACCGTGGGGCTATCGAACGATGGTGTCGAGTTCTTGAAGGGCTGCTCTGAAGGACTTAAGGGGTACGTGATCGGCCGGATGACCAAAAGTCATCGCGGCAAGATTTACATCGACGACAAAGGATGGGGCCCCGAAGCCGGCTCAATCGAGTACGGGTACCGGGTTCCCTTCGGCGGAATTCATGTCTTCATTGGCAAGATCGGTGAACCGGGCCCTGAGCTGGACACCTGCACCGACCTCGTCGAGACGGCTCAACGTGCGAGTCCAGCCCGGGTTACGCCTGCCGTGAAGCGTTCGTTCATAGGATGTGTCCATGGGATCGGATCTGAACTGGTGTCTGAGGACGAGATGGCGGTATACTCCGACGACGAATCATCCACTAGTGAAACTGAGTCCTTGTACCAGATTCAGGACGGCATGCCCGAAGGGCATTCCGATGGCAACAGTATTCCGGACCTCCTTGAAGCACCGAGCCGGGTTGCTATTTACATGGCCAACACACAGCCCGTTTTGCAGTCTTCATCTACCACGGCAATAGATACCGGATCAGCGGCCGGGGCAGGTACTTCGGCGCGCCGGCCGGCACAGGTTCTCGCCGGTTTAATGGATGCTTGGGAGACCTTATTAACGGAGACATTTACCCCAGAAACACGAAATCAGCACGATGCAGAGGTTGCAAGATTGAAAGAGCAAATTGCGCAGGCTAAGGAAGACTTGGTGGCTGAGGACAATAGGATGGCCGAGGAACAGGCCGCTTTGAATGCTCAATCACAGCAGATACAAGCACAGAATTACCGACTCATGTTAGATCGGACTGCGTCAGAGGATGTGATGCGAAGGAAATATCAGTCACGATTGCCGCCGGTTTACGAAGGGGTATATCTCTTTCAGACACCAGGCGCTGGGCTGAGCAATCCGGCGGCCGCAAACCGAGCCGAGGCGCCTAGGATTGCCCCGGATCAGCCACAAGCAATGGAGTTACCCCGACGGACGGTTAACCCGCCACAGTATATGCCTACGCCGCCGGGTCACTTTTCGAGCCCCCTGGATAACATGATTGCTGTGGCCTCACGCCTGGCCGCCATCCTGATGGAAGGAGATTCAATGGAGGCAGTTGAGACGAGGCGAGCAAGAGACCTCCTTCAAACCGCCGTAATGCAGCAGCAGGCTTATTCATATAGCCGGGATAGAATTCATTCAACTCCTCATCCGAGCCCAAGCTATAGCAGGCGGATGGACGAACCGGAAGTATCTAGCAGCGCGCGGCGTCGCAATGCTCAGGAAGTAGTGGATCATGGCAAGGCACGAAGGGATGGTGTTTTGGGTCGCCATCAACCCGCCCCGGTTCAGCTAGCAGTATCGGTTGACAGAGGCACCGGGCTTGCTTTCAGTTCCTGGGGAGTGCCGTGCCTCATTCCGTCCCTCCGTAACGTGCGTCTTCCCAAGGATTTCAAGGGTCCGCGCAAGGTGCCTAATTACACGGCAGATCAGCCGCCTGAGGCGTGGGTCGAGACTTACGAGATGGCAATGGAGATGCTGGATGTAGATGAGGCAGCTTGTGCAAAATACTTCACGATGATGTTGAATGGGACAGCCCGTACCTGGTTGAAGAATCTGCCGGCTAACTCCATTGAGTCATGGGATCAGTTGAAGGCCCGGTTTATAGCCAATTTTAAGGATATGTGCAAACAGCCCATGTCCATTGTAGATCTGGATGCTTGTGTTCAGGGCGAGAACGAGTGCACAACCCATTGGGTGCGCCGGGTCTCAGAAGTTTTGCACTCGGCCGACCGAATTAACGCCGGCCAAGCGATTATCACGCTAGAGCGTAATTGCCGGTTTAAGTCACTGAAGGAGAAGTTGGGACGAATCAAACGTCACTGCAACGACCTGGGAACCCTCATGGCAGCCTTGGTAAAATATGCCGATTCTGATAATACCAAGGATCCCGATTCTGATAATGAGAAACCGGAGAAGGGAAAGAGGAATGGCGGTGTGAAGGGACAGCAGCACAACCAGGGAGGCCATGGGAATAATGGTAAGCGTAAAGGGGATTCAGATTTTGTGGCTAATGCTAATGTGCAGCGTCGTAAAGGTAAACCGCCCCAGCGCAGTGGGTCGATGAATCTGGAGCGCTTGTTGAATCAGCCCTGTCCAAAGCACGGAACCAAAGAAGCCCCCGCAACTCATCTCTGGAAGGATTGCAATATTATGAGGCAATTCAAAAATTCTGATCTCTTCCGATATGATTAGGGCCTGTGGGGTGGTTCAGGTCCAGGTTTTCATGGCGGCGGCGGTTCAGGCTCTGGATTTCAAAACAATCAGAATAACCAGAACAACCAAAGCGGTAATAACCAGCAGGGTAATCAAGGGAATCAACAGCAGTCAGGTTACCAGAGTAACCCGAAGCAGTTGAATGGTGGACAATATCATGTATTCACCACTAGTCTGTGCAAGCGAGATCTGAAGCTGCATAAGAGGGCAGTTAATGCGGTTGAACCGGCAGTTCCACGCTATCTGCGCTGGTCGGAACAACCTATCGTGTGGAGTAGGGAGGATCATCCGCCCCGGGTTGACAATCCGGGTCAGCTAGCTCCGGTGGTGGCACCTCAGGTAGGAGGTTACAGGTTCACCAAAGTACTTATGGATGGAGGAAGCAGTATTAATATTCTGTATTATGGGACATTCCGTCGCATGGGGCTGACTGATAAGAATCTTAAACCGTCCAATACTGTTTTTCATGGTGTAGTACCAGGAAAGTCGGCGTATCCAGTGGGCAAGATTGCTTTGGAAGTTGTGTTTGGAGATGAGCATGATTCCCGGTCTAAGACATTGACTTTCGAGGTGGTGAGAATCCAGAGCCCGTATCACGCACTGTTTGGGCGACCGGCTTATGCAAAATTCATGGCGAGGCCATGTTATATTTACTTGCAGCTCAAGATGCCGGGTCACAAAGGAACCATCACAGTTCATGGAAGTCGTAAAATCGCTTTGGATTGCGAAGAGAGTGATGCGGCTTACGCTGAGTCGGTTTGTGCTACAGATGAGTTAAAATTTTACAAGGAAAATGTTGATCCGGCAGATATGACCCCTCTGAAGAAGCCCACCACTGAGCACGACCCAACCCTGCACTTCAAACCGGCGGATGAGACGAAGCTTGTTGACTTTGTACCTGGCGATTCGTCCAAACAGTTCAGCATCAGCACCAATCTGGATCCAAAATAGGAAAGCGCGCTCATCGAGTTCATCCGTGAGAACCAGGACATCTTTGCATGGAAGCCTTCTGACATGCCAGGTGTACCGAGGGAACTCGCTGAGCACACCCTTAACATTGATCCGAAGTTTAAACCAGTCAAGCAATTCCTTCGTCGCTTTAATGAAGAGAAACGCAAGGCAATTGGGGAGGAGGTAGCCCGGCTGTTGGCGGCTGGGTTTATCGTTGAAGTTTTTCATCCTAAATGGTTGGCTAATCTGGTGCTGGTTCTTAAGAAAAACGGGACTTGGCGCATGTGTGTTGATTACACGGACTTAAATAAGGCTTACCCAGCGGATCCTTTTGCTCTCCCGCGTATTGATCAAATCATTGATGCAACGGCGGGTTGTGAGCGCCTGAGTTTTTTGGATGCTTACTCAGGGTACGATCAGATCAAAATGGCAGTTAAGGACCAGGAGAAAACAGCCTTCATCACTCCCTTTAGAGCCTTCTGTTATGTTTCTATGCCCTTTGGGCTCAAGAGTGCTCAAGCAACCTATCAGCGTTGTGTGCAAAATTGTCTTCACACGCAGATTGGGCGTAACGTTCATGCCTATGTGGATGACATCGTGGTGAAATCCAGGAAAAATGAGACATTGATAGCTGATCTCAAGGAGACGTTTGACAACCTCCGGGTTTACAAAATGATGCTTAATCCGGATAAGTGTGTCTTTGGTGTTCCGGCAGGCAAGCTGCTCGGTTTTCTGGTGTCTAACAGGGGCATTGAGGCTAATCCGGAAAAATTCAAGGCAATCACATCCTTGGCCAAACCGACATGTATCTATGATGTTCAACGTCTCGCAGGCCGGATCACAGTTCTCAGCCGGTTCATCAGTCATTTGGGTGAGAAGGCCGTTCCCTTGTATCAGATGCTGAAGAAAACGGATAATTTCGTCTGGAGTGATGCAGCCAATGCGGCCTTTGAGGAGTTAAAGCGGCAATTGGTTGAACCGCCAGTTCTGGCAGCCCCAGTCAATAATGAGCCTTTACTATTATATGTGGCTGCTAATGCCCGAGCGTAAAGAGGCTGGGAAGGAATATCCGGTTCAACGTCCAGTATATTACATCAGTGAAGTCCTGATCGAGTCAAAGCAACGCTATCCACATTGGCAAAAGTTGGTGTATGGGGTTTTTATGGCCAGTCGGAAACTCAAGCAATATTTTCAAGGTCACCCCATCATAGTGGTTAGTTCGGCTCCCTTGGGTGATATCATCCAAAACAGAGAAGCAACTGGCCGGGTTGCAAAGTGGGCAATTGAGCTTGGTCCACATGGTTTGAACTATGTGCCTCCCACAGCCATTAAGTCGCAGGCTCTTGTGGACTTTATCAATGACTGGACCGAGTTACAAGCACCGGAAGAGAAACCGGATAATACATACTGGACCATTCATTTCGATGGATCAAGGCAGTTGGAAGGCTCGGGGGCTGGAGTTGTCCTTACATCCCCCCGAGGTGATAAAATTTGCTACGTCCTCCGCTTGATGTTTCCTTGTACTAACAATGCAGCTGAATATGAAGCCCTACTTCATGGTCTCCGCGTGGCTAAGGAGATGAACTTAACTCGAGTTCGTTTCTTTGGCGATTCTGATCTGGTGGCTCAGCAAGTTTCTGGTACTTGGGATTCTAAGGATCCACTCATGGCGGCTTACAGGCGTGAGGTAGATATGGTGGCGGGTCACTTCAAAGGTTACCAGGTTGAGCATATTGATCGGCGCAAACACGAAGTAGCAGACGCTTTGACCCGACTTGGATCTCAGCATAAACCGGTACCTCCTAACACCTTTCTGGATATATTGCATAACCCGTCTGTTAAATTGCCTACAGAAGCGGATCTGGCTGTTCCTGATCCGGAGGCGCAGCTGGTGGCTGCTTTACATGTCGTGCCGGATTGGACGATTCCATATCTGGCAATATATGAACCGGGGTGAGCTACCAAATGATCAAGTCCTGGCCCGACAGATAGTCCAGCGTTCTAAATCCATGGTTATTCACAATGGCGAGTTACACCGCTGTAGCGTTTCAGGCGTATTTCAGCGTTGTGTTTCTTCGGAAGAAGGCCAAGCGATCCTCAGGGAAATTCATGAAGGGGATTGTGGTCATCAAGCCGGTTCAAAGTCCCTGGTTGCAAAAGCTTTTCGTCATGGGTTTTACTGGCTGACAGCCCATGCTGATGCGGAGGATCTGGTAAAGCGATGTGATGCTTGTCAAAAAATTTCCCGCAGAGCTCATGTTCCGGCTCAGGAGCTACGGATGATTCCAATCACTTGGCCTTTTGCTACTTGGGGGCTTGATATGGTGGGGCCTTTTAAGCGTTCCCGAGACAAGAAAACCCACCTGTTGGTGGCAGTTGATAAATTCACCAAGTGGGTTGAAGCGGAGCCTGTTAGCAACTGTGATGCAGCGACGGCGATTCAATTTCTCAAAAAGATTATTTTCCGCTTTGGTTATCCACACAACATTATCACGGATAATGGTACTAACCTCTCCAAAGGTGAGATGGAGGATTTCTGTCAAAGAGAGCATATCCGGCTTGATCTAGCATCTGTCGCGCACCCTCAATCCAACGGTCAAGCAGAGCGAGCTAATCAAGAAATCTTAAAGGGTCTTAAACCCCGGCTCATGATTCCGTTGAAACGGACGCCGGGTTGTTGGGTGGAAGAATTACCTTCTGTGTTGTGGAGTATCAACACCACCCCCAATCGATCAATAGGATATACGCCTTTCTTCATGGTCTACGGAGCAGAGGCGGTTCTCCCAAGTGATATACGTCATGATTCCCCCCGGGTTGCTAATTATGTCGAAGCGGACAATGAGCAAGCTCACCAAGAGGCACTGGATTTACTAGATGAGAAGCGGGATATGGCTTTGGCACGCTCGGCGGTTTATCAGCAAGACCTGCGGCGCTATCACAGCCGTCGGGTTAGGACAAGAGCCATTCAAGAAGGTGACTTGGTGCTCCGACTTATCCAGGATCAGACCGGTATACACAAGTTATCCCCGCCTTGGGAAGGACCCTTTGTGGTCAGTAAGAATCTGCACAACGGATCATACTACCTCATTGACGTTCGAGATGACTCACGCAAATCTGAGGAGGAGACCACGCGGCCCTGGAACATAGCTCTCCTCCGGCCTTACTACACTTGAGCCATAGGCTCTCTTTTATGTACATATTTTGACGATGTATATATTATCATCAATAAATAAATCAGCATCCTTGCTTCAAAGCGGGGCCTCTGCTGTTTTTTCTCAAATATTCTTTGAGTTACTTGGGGGCTTCAGCTGACCAAGCGAAGTATTATCCCTTGAACCGGCTATCACACCATAGAGCTTGGGAGCTTCACACCCAAAGGGCCAAAGAGAGTTTCGATGCTATGCACAACTCAAACATAGGCACCTAATGAGCACCGCTCATCACGTTACTTGGGGGCTCCTTGGTCCAATACCAAGAAGTCTGAATGGACCCTTGTAGCTGGGTATTGACCCACGGCTTGGAAGCCTGGTATATTTACCTAAAACCCCGGGTTAACCTGCCTTCATCAAGTAACACACTCCTATCCAGGTCATCCTGGCACGGCCCTCCAAACGTTTCATAGTTACTCTCCTTGAGACCCTGAACTTGTCAAAGTTAAAATGGTGATTGGCTAGTTGGAGGTCTATCTTAAAAGGCTTTGTTAAATGGTTCAACTCAGTGGCCTGGCAACCCACAAAAAGCCTCGCATTTGGGCCTGGCAGCCCCCAAAAAGCCTCGACTACACGGTTTTCATTTGAACTTTGGCTGAATTTTAAACCAATTTTTTGGCTTGTTCAACCGACTTCTAAGACCGACATTTCTTAAACCGGCTCGGTTTGCAACTTTACGTTGACATACCTTTATTTTAAACCGGAGTTTTCTTAACCCGGCTTGGCATTGATTTCCTGTCAACAGCCCGGATCGTCTGGCGTGAATCATCACCCGGCATGACTTAATCTACGACATCAGAAAATGATGGCGATACAAATACTTCAGATTTTGGTTTCTCACCCTTATCGCAATTCAAGTTGGCTCGCCAACTAGCCAGGGATCTTGTACTACCGGACCCTTTGTAAACCGCCCGGACCCTTTGTTTTTTATGCATACCGGAATTGCATATCATGATACTTGGAATAAAAATTCACACTGATATGGCGAGTTCATGTAAAATATCTCTTGCGCGATGGCAGCAGATCAGCATAAGTTTTTTGCTATCCTATTACACGGCGCTCCAAGGCCCAAAATATGGAAATATTCATGGATCGTTCCTGATATATCAATTGCCTTGACGGATTAAGCTTCATCACCGGTTGACGCAAGGTAGACGGATCATCTTGCGTCGGTTCAACCTCCTCATCCAAGGGCTGGAAGTCGTTGGTGGTCCAGTCAATCCGGGTTAAAGCCTGAAAGACAGCCTCTTCACTTATAAGCTCAGCTGGATCAACGTCAGGAGCGTAAGTATGCTTACGAATTGGTGGAATGAGGCTCTGCACTTCAGGAATCACGGCTTCAACCCGTTTGTTGTCTGCATCATAGAATGATCGGTGAACCGTCAGGTTCGCTTCTTCTGCTAGTTGACTCGCCAAAGGACGCATCTCCCTTGTTACCCGTTTCAGGGCGTCATTGTCAAATTCTTCGCCATTTTCTTGGGCACTGGGGAAGCCTTTGGATATATCAGCCGGGTCAATGTCAGCTATCCATGCCTTGGCTCGAGTTAGCGCCAGCAAAGCGCCGGCCCGAGCAGCGGATCGCTTCAGCTTCTATTTGCGCTGGCGTCATTGAAAGACGATCCAGTGTATCCTTGATAAGTGTTGGTGCCGCATTATCATATGAAGTTGCGCATATAACCCGTTGAGTGCCGGTATACAGCTGATCAATCAGTGTATATGCCGCTTTAAGTCTCTTCCGCATGTCAGAACCCAGGTGAGCGATGCGATTTCCTATATCGGTTCAAGAAATACATGTTAAACCGATGAAATTTCAAAGGGATACAACTTTTGGCAACCACTACTTACCAAATATGGCAGAGGTCATGGCATTGATTTGGCACTTCAGTCCCAGATAATTCTTCTGCCACCGGTTTAAGAGCCGATTCAACAGTTTCTGCTCGCTTCATCAGACCGGTTTTCTCGGTGTCCCAGTTGGCCTGCTCAGATTTAAACCATGCCTTAAGCTGCTCCATGGTGGTCAAGGCGGTTTTCAGCTCATCCTTGGCTTTGATGGTTTCTGCTTGTTGAGTCTCAAGATTTATTTCACTCCGTAACAGTAAGAAAGCATGTTAATATTTTTATTCAAAGTCCCAAGCATATAACCAGTTATACACTCGGCTAATGCGGATCATTTTTTATACGGATATTTCAAAGTCCCAAAGATTAATACATGTTTTAATCATGGCACTTGGGGGCTAATGTATGTTTGATCAGCCAAAGAATAGTTCACAAGTTACAGCATGAAGTCAAAGTACCGGTTTGACTTTCTCAGGACAAACCGGCCCTTGGGGGCTACAATGCAATAAAGGGGCAGAGTTTTTAAAAGTGCAATGTTCACCTCATAGCGCTCTTTCATCAGATTCACTAAACCGGCTTCAAAATCACGGCTTGTGTATAGCCGGTTCAGAAAGCCGGAATGAAGATCTTGAGCGTAGAAACCGGTATAAGCAGATAGATCAGTTGTACCCTTTCCTTTGTTCATGGCAGTAGATTCATCCTTAGCAGTATGCTTGGATAGAACAACCGGGTTTCCAGGGGCGTTGTATGCAGTGCCTGTAACAATAACATCATCATCCTTGGCCGGGCTAGAGGAATCAATATGTTGAACAGGACTTGGCAGTTTGTCACCTGAATGTGGCGGATCGGCAATTGAGTCCTGCTGTTGCATTGTCGTGCTTGGAGGAGCAGGAGGATTTGAAGTATCAGCTTCTGCGGTTGGTTCAGCTTCTGGCGGTTTAGCATTGCCATCTTGATTAGGCCCAGCAGAACTGTCCATAGCAACCTCTTGATGTTCGGGTGTCTTTTCCAGATCAACTCCAACAGTAGGGTTGCTGGTCTTGGCTTTCTTGCTTAATCGAGCTTTGGCGCTATAACATAAAAGGTTAGAGTATGGTAAACCGACAAAGTAAAGTTACAAAACAGGTAACACTTACCCGGCGACAACTTTGAGAGGAGGCAATTGGGTGGTCGACGAACCGCCAGACGAACTAGAAGAGGCCTGGTAATTCGGGTCAGATGGATTGAGAGGGCATCGGAAGAAACCTTTAAAGGGGTATTGTTTTTCAGGAGAGCAAGACACCTCTGGACGACGTTTCCGGGGGGGGGGCGTATCAGCTAAACCGGATGAGGTAATTTGTTGACCACTATGCCGGGTTGTGCGACGTTCTTCTGCTTGTTGTTTCTTCAAAGAAAATTGGATCCAGATGAGCAAGGGGGTGAGATTGTTTTACTTTCCAGACTACACGGCGAACTCTTTGAGCCGGCATAGGCTCTGAGTTGGAAGAAAGAAGAATTACCTCAATATGATCTGCATGGCTGGCCTCAGTTTCATCCTGAAGAGGATCATTGTCAATAAGATGTACGAAAAGGGTGCCAAGTGAATCAAGTTCTACCTCTGCGTCTGATTCTTCCTCCTCCGGCGGATCAGAAGATTCGGCGCTTTCTTCTTGCCGGCCTTCTTGGTGACCTTGGTTTTTACACGAGGGGCACGTGCCGGTTTGTTTACGTTTCCAGAAAGAGCTGTCGGCCTGAGATAAAGGTAAAGAAAGGTTAGTAAACAGTCAATACGGAAGCCAGTAAGATATGTACATGAACTTACTGCTGGCAGTTTGTTGAAACACAAAACGGAGCCAAACCGGTTTGGCTGCATGCAGAGACCGGTTCATCAAGCATCTTCTTGACACATTCAGTGATTTCAAGTTCGGTCATTATTACTTCATGATGACGTTGAGGATCTTTTGCACTTCCGGTATACTCATGCATCAACCCGGGGCGGCAACTTAAGGGTAGAATGCCCCATGAAACCCAGCAGCGGACAAGATCAATGCCAGTTAAACCATTGGCCATTAGAGCCCGGAGCTTGGCGAGTTGAGGAGCAAAATTCTTCCGTTCCGCGGCGGTTAGACGCGGAGGCATTGGGTGGCCGTTGCTAAGCCTGTGAGGGCGGTAGCCCGGCAAGGGATTTTCTCCATCAGGAGCAGTATTCCTGCAGTAAAACCAGGTCTGGTTCCAATCTTTAGGATGGCTATGGTCTTTGGCATGAGGGAAATCAACTTCTTTCCTCTTTTGAATTGATACGCCACCAAGCTCTATGTTGGGGCCATCTGAGAATTCTGTGCGGCGGTTCAGATGAAAAAATCCCGGAACAATTCCACGGTTGGCTCTTCTTGAAGATAAACTTCGCACAAATACTTGAAAGTTGCATATGTTTGATATAGAGTTCGGACCAATATCTTGCGGATGGAGTTGGAAGCTTGGCAAGGACATCCCGGAAATTTTTTGATCCGGGCGGACTAAATCCCCGGTCTAATGTTGCATAAACACAATCACTCTCCCCTTGAGGTTCAGGTGGACATTCCGATTCCGAAACTCGCCAATGGAGAGTATTCTTCGAAGCTAAGGCACCGGTGGTGACGTAACCGTTGATCTGTGTCTCCGTGATCCGGGAGGGAACCCAATTGCAGGCAGAAAATTGCTTCGACATTCCGGAAAGAGGAACTGCAAATGAAAGTTTCCGATTTAAGGCGTCTAATTCAGTGTTAAACCGGAGAAGGATACTGTGCGAATTCAGTTGGCGGTTTAAGAGAGGGCTAATGTTATATGGCGGATTGACTTTTAAGGAGTTAAACCGCCTATAGGCAGGATAGCCAGAATTTCAAATTTCTGCTAAGTGTTACAAAAACAGGTTTCATAATATGGCAGTGTGATTTTGGATCTACCATGGGTAACTAAAGGAAATGTTTCTAAGCCCTACAATGGTGCTAAATAGGAACAGAGACGAACCAGACGGAGTCTATGCAGAAGCAGTAAGATGTTATGGTCCGGTGAACTAACAACATGGATCTAGCCGCAGTTCAAAGCAGTCAGGCGCACACATATATACTCAATAGGAAGACTAGAAGAAGGAACACAAGAGAACTGATGAACGGCGATGAACATGGATGAACTGGAAACCCTAATGAAGATCTAGGGTTACGCGGAAGAGAGCTCACCAGGGCCACAACAGCGGCGGAAGAACGCGGCAGGGCCTCTGGAACAAACAGGGTGATGCAGCAGCCTTGGTCGGTGCAGAGTCGAAGATCGACGGCGGCGGCGGCGCTGGGGGCTTCTTTCGGTCGCGAGGAAGAAGAGGAGAAGCAAGGGGGAGAAAATTAAAGTGCCCGTCGGGCCTATTTATAACAGGGCAAGGGATGAGTGACAGGCGCGAGAATCGAGGAGTCCAATGCGGAAAGTGGTGCAGTTGTCGCCTCGGTTTCCGGATGACATTAAATAAAGGGAATCTTTTTATTCATTTTTTTACAGAAATGACGTCATGATGATCCGTTGCTGTATCCAGAGGATGACGTCATGGCGGTTTAACAAAAGAAGGCATCATGGCGGTTTACGAGGAATGAAAGAAGGCGTTCATAGGATTCTGCTAAGTATCAAAGATTAACATGAATAGGTTCAAATCAATCTGGGGCCTAATGTTGGGGATATAACTACTGAGTATAAACCGCCCAGGAGGGGGCCGGTTCACGCTCAACCATATTGAAGCCCACGAAGACCCGGAAGGTGGCGCTTTACTATGAAGCTTAGAGGCCCAGAGCCCAAAGGCGGATTAGGGCCCATAGTGGTAAACCGCCATAGTCATATAGCCTGTATTGTGAGATAAGGAAAGGAGAGACCTAGCCGAACACTTGTATGAGTCGGCCTCGGGACTCTGTAAACCGGCTGGGCGTCAACCCGTGTATATAAGGGGATGACCCGGCGGCGGTTCAGGGACAAGAAACAACAACTCGAGACTCAGGCAAGCGGATTGCGCTCCCTGATCATCGAAACCCAATCAATCCCATCACAACTAGACGTAGGCTTTTACCTTCATCGAAGGGGCCGAACTAGTATAAAACTCCCGTGTCCCTTGTCCGGTTTAACCCCTTCAAGCTAACCCGTTGCGATGCCTCCACGACTAAGTCCTTTCACAAGAACATCTGACGTGATAATTCCACGACAGAGAGGTTGAGGAAGACTCCATCCAGCAATAGCACAACGGCGTGGTGGTGGTGGAGGAGCGTGGCAATCCTGCAAGGCTTCGCCAAGCACCGCGAGATATGAGGAGAAAGAGAGGTAAGGTTGCGCCAACAGGAGAAGAACTTCGTGTGTTGGGCTGCCCCTTTGCCTCCACTATATATAGGGGGAGAGGGGGGGCTGCGCCCCCACCTAGGGTTCCACCCTAGGGACGGCGGCCAGCCCAAGATTCCATCTGAGGGGGCGGCCAAGGGGGGAGGAGGGGAAACTTGCCCCCCAAGTTAGGTGGGTGCGCCCCCTCCCTAAACCCTAGGTGCCCTGGGCCCTTGTGGGGGGGCACTAGCCAACCTGAGGCTGGCCCCCTCCCACACTTGGCCCATGCTGCCCTTCGGGGATGGTGGCCCCACTTGGTGGACCCCCGGGACCCTCCCGGTGGTCCCTGTACGTTACCGATAAAACCCGAAACTTTTCCGGTGACCAAAACAGGACTTCCCATATATAAATCTTTACCTCCAGACCATTCCGGAACTCCTCGTGACATCCGGGATCTCATCCAGGACTCCGAACAACATTCAGTAACCACATACAAACTTCCTTTATAACCCTAGCATCATCAAACCTTAAGTGTGTAGACCCTACGGGTTCGGGAACCATGCAGACATGACCGAGACGTTCTCCGGTCAATAACCAATAGCGGGATCTGGATACCCATGTTGGCTCCCACATGTTCCATGATGATCTCATTGGATGAACCACGATGTCGAGGATTCAATCAATCCCATATACAATTCCCTTTGTCTAGCGGTATTGTACTTGCCCGAGATTCGATCGCCGGTATGCCGATACCTTGTTCAATCTCGTTACCGGCAAGTCTCTTTACTCGTTCCGTAACACATCATCCCGTGATCAACCCCTTGGTCACATTGTGCACATTATGATGATGTCCTACCGAGTGGGCCTAGAGATACCTCTCTGTTTACACGGAGTGACAAATCCCAGTCTCGATCCGTGCCAACCCAACAGACACTTTCGGAGACACCCGTAGTGCACCTTTATAGCCACCCAGTTACGTTGTGACGTTTGGTGCACCCAAAGCATTCCTACGGTATCCGGGAGTTGCACAATCTCATGGTCTAAGGAAATGATACTTGACATTTAGAAAAGCTTTAGCATACGAACTACGATCTTTGTGCTAGGCTTAGTATTGGGTCTTGTCCATCACATCATTCTCCTAATGATGTGATCCCGTTATCAACGACATCCAATGTCCATGGTTAGGAAACCGTAACCATCTATTGATCAATGAGCTAGTCAACTAGAGGCTTATTAGGGACATGGTGTTGTCTATGTACCCACACATGTATCTGAGTTTCCTTTCAATACAATTATAGCGTGGATAATAAACAATTGTCATGAAAAAGGAAATATAATAACTAATTTATTATTGCCTCTAGGGCATATTTCCAACAGTCTCCCACTTGCACTAGAGTCAATAATCTAGTTCACATCGCCATGTGATTAACACTGATAGGTCACATCGCCATGTGACCAACATCCAAAGAGTTTACTAGTGTCACTAAACTAGTTAACATCACCATGTGATTAAGACTCAATGAGTTCTGGGGTTTGATCATGTTTTGCTTGTGAGAGAGGTTTTAGTCAACAACTCTGCAACATTCAGATCCGTATGTATTTCGCAAATCTCTATGTCATATTGTAAATACTGCTTCCACGCTCCACTTGGAGCTATTCCAAATGGTTGTTCCACTATATGTATCCGGTTTGCTACTCAGAGTCACTCGGATAGGTGTTAAAGCTTGCATCGACGTAACCCTTTACGCCGAACTCTTTATCACCTCCATAATCGAGAAACATGTCCTTATTTACTCCAAGGACAATTTTGACCGCTGTCCAATGATCCATTCCTGGATCATTCTTGTACCCCTTGACTGACTCATGGCAAGGCACACTTCCGGTGCGGTACACAGCATAGCATACTATAGAGCCTATGTCCGAAGCATAGGGGACGACCTTCGTCCTTTCTCTCTCTTCTGCCGTGGTCGAGCTTTAACTCTTAACTTCATACCTTACAACTCAGGCAAGAACTCCTTCTTTGACTGATCCATCTTGAACACCTTCAAGATCATGTCAAGGTATGTGCTCATTTGAAAGTACCATTTACCGTTTTGATCTATCCTCATAGATCTTGATGCTCAATGTTCAAGCAGCTTATTCCAGGTTTTCTATTGAAAAACACTTTTCAAATAACCCTATGTGCTTTCTAGAAATTCTACATCATTTCTGGTCAACAATATGTCAACAACATATACTTATCAGAAATTCTATAGTGCTCCCACTCACTTCTTTGGAAATACAAGTTTCTCATAAACTTTGTATAAACCCAAAATCTTTGATCATCTCATCAAAGCGTACATTCCAACTCCGAGATGCTTACTCCAGTTCATAGAAGGATCGCTGGAGCTAGCATACCTTTTAGCATCCTTAGGATCGACAAAACCTTTCTGATTGTATCACATACAACCTTTCCTTACGAAAACTGGTAAGGAAACTCGTTTTGACATCCAGTTGGCTGATTTCATAAATGCAGCTAATGCTAACATGATTCCGACGGACTTAAGCATCGCTACGGATGAGAAAATCTCATCGTAGTCAACTCGTTGAACTTGTGAAAAACTCTTCGCCACAAGTCGAGCTTCACAGACGGTGACATTACCGTTCACGTCCGTCTTCTTCTTAAAGATCCATTTATCTCAATGGCTTGCCGATCAACGGGCAAGTCCACCAAAGTCCATTCTTTGTTCTGATACATGGATCCTATCTCGTATTTCATGACTTCTAACCATTTGTTGGAATATGGGCCCACCATTGCTTCTCCATAGCTCGTAGGTTCATTGTTGTCTAGCAACGTGACCTTCAAGACAGGATTACTGTACCACTCTGAAGTAGTACGCATCCTCGTCACCCTACGAGGTACGGTAGTGACTTGATCTGAAGTTTCATGATCACTATCATAAGCTTCTACTTCAATTGGTGTAGGTGCCACAGGAACAACTTCCTGTGCCCTGCTACACACTAGTTGAAGTGATGGTTCAACAACCTCATCAAGTCTCCACCATCCTCCCACTCAATTCTTTCATGAGAAACTTTTCCTCGAGAAAGGACCCGATTCAAGAAACAATCCCTATTGCTTTCGGATCTGAATTAGGAGGTATACCCAACTGTTTTGGGTGTCCTATGAAGATGCATTTTATCCACTTTGGGTTCGAGCTTATCAACCTGAAACCTTTTCACATAAGCGCCGAAGCCCCAAACTTTTAAGAAACGACAACTCATATTTCTCCAAACCATAGTTCAAATTGTGTCATCTCAACGGAATTACGTGGTGCCCTATTAAAGTGAGTGAGGTTGTCTCTAATGCCTAACCCATGAACGATAGTGGTAATTCGATAAGAGACATCATGGTACGCACCATATCCAATAGGGTGCAACTATGATGTTCGGACACACCATCACACTATGGTGTTCCAGGCGGTATTAATTGTGAAACAATTTCCACAGTGTCTTAATTGCGTGCCAAAGCTCGTAACTCAGATACTCATCTCCATGTTCATATCATAGACATTTTATCCTATTATCACGATGATCTTCAACTTCACTCTGAAATTACTTGAACCGTTCAATAATTCAAACTTGTGTTTCATCAAGTAAATATACTCAACATCTACTTGAATCATCTGCGAAGTAAGAACATAACGATATTCACTACATGCCTCAGCACTCATTGGACTGCACACATAAAAAATGTGTTACTTCCAACAAGTTGCTATCTTGTTCCATCTTACTGAAAACGAGGCTTTTCAGTCATCTTGCCCATGTGGTATGATTTGCATATCTCAAGTGATCCAAAATCAAGTGAGTCCAAACGATCCATCTGCATGGAGTTTCTTCATGCGTATACACCAATAGACATGGTTCGCATGTCTCAAACTTTTCAAAAAATGAGTGAGTCCAAAGATCCATCAACATGGAGCTTCTTCATGCGTTTTATACCAATATGACTTACATGGCAGTGCCACAAGTAAGTGGTACTATCATTACTATCTTATATCTTTTGGCATGAAAATGTGTATCACTACGATCGAGATTCAATAAACCATTCTTTTAGGTGTAAGACCATTGAAGGTATTATTCAAATAAATAGAGTAACCATTATTCTCCTTAAATGAATAACCGCATTACGATAGACATAATCGAATCATGTCTATGCTCAACGCAAACACCAAATAACACTATTCAGGTTTAGCACCAATCTCGATGGTAGAGGGAGCGTGCTATGCTTGATCACATCATACTTGGAAACACTTCCAACACATATCGTCAGCTCACCTTTAGCTAGTCTCTGTTTATTCCGTAACCTTTTATTTCGAGTTACTAACACTTAGCAACCAAACCAGTATCTAATACCCTGGTGCTACCAGGAGTACTAGTAAAGTACACATTAACATAATGTATATCCAATATACTTCTATCGACCTTGCCACCCTTCTCATCTACCAAGTATCTAGGGTAATTCTGCTTCAGTGTCCGTTCCCCTCATTACAGAAGCAGTTAGTCTCGGGTTTGGGTTCAACCTTGGGTTTCTTCACTGGAGCAGCAACTGATTTGCCATTTCATGAAGTACCCCTTCTTGCCCTCGCCCTTCTTGAAACTAGTGGTTTCACTAAACATCAACAATTGATGCTCCTTCTTGATTTCTACATTCGTGGTGTCAAACATCGCGAATAGCTCAAGGATCATCATATCTATCCCTGTTATGTTATAGTTCATCACGAAGCTCTAGTAGGTTGGTGGCAATGACTTTGGAGAAACATCACTGTCTCATCTGGAAGATTAACTCCCACTCGATTCAAGTGATTGTTGTACCCAGACAATCTGAGTACAAGCTTAACGATTGAGATCTTCTCCCTTAGTTTGTAGGCTAGAAAACTCGTCGGAGGTCTCATACCTCTTGACGTGGGCATGAGCCTGAAATCCCAATTTCAGCCCTCGAAACATCTCATATGTTCCGCGACATTTCGAAATCGTCTTTGGTGCCTCAACTCTAAACCATTTAACTGAACTATCACGTAGTTATCAAAATGTGTATGTCAAATGTTCACAACATCCATAGACGACGTTCGAGGTTCAACACACTGAGCGGTGCATTAAGGACATAAGCCTTCTACGAAGCAACAAGGACAATCCTTAGTTTACGGACCCAGTCTGCATAATTGCTACTATCAACTTTCAACTAAATTTTCTCTAGGATCATATCTAAAACAGTAGAACTAAATCGCGAGCTATGACACAATTTGCAAAGGGTTTTTGACTATGTTCAGGATAAATAAGTTCATCTAATGAACTCCCACTCAGATAGACATCCCTCTAGTCATCTAAGTGATTACATGATCTGAGTCAGCTAGGCCGTGTCCGATCATCATGTGAGATGGACTAGTCATCATCGGTGAACATCTTCATGTTGATCGTATCTACTATACGACTCATGCTCGATCTTTCAGTCTCTTGTGTTCCGAGGCCATGTCTGTACATGCCAGGCTCGTCAAGTCAACCTAAGTGTTTCGCATGTGTAAATCTGGCTTACACCCATTGTATGTGAACGTTAGAATCTATCACACCCGATCATCACGTGGTGCTTCGAAACGACAAACTTTCACAACGGTGCACAGTTAGGGGGAAAACTTTCTTGAAATTTTAATGAGGGATCATCTTATTTACTACCGTCATTCTAAGCAAATAAGATGCATAAACATGATAAACATCACATGCAATCAAAAAGTGACATGATATGGCCAATATCATTTTGCTCCTTTTGATCTCCATCTTCGGGGCTCCATGATCATCATCGTCACTGGCATGACACCATGATCTCCATCATCATGATCTCCATCATCGTGTCTCCATGAAGTTGTCTCGCCAACTTATTACTTCTACTACTATGGCTACCAGTTAGCAATAAAGTAAAGTAATTACATGGCATTGTTCAATGACGCGCAGGTCATACAATAAATAAAGACAACTCCTATGGCTCCTGCCGGTTGTCATACTCATCGACATGCAAGTCGTGATTCCTATTACAAGAACATGATCAATCTCATACACATATCATTCATCACATTCTTCTTGACCATATCACATCACATAGCATACCCTGCAAAAACAAGTTAGACATCCTCTAATTGTTGTTTGCATGTTCTATGTGGATGCTATGGGTTTCTAGCAAGAACGTTTCTTACCTACGCAAAAAAACCACAACGTGATATGTCAATTGCTATTTACCTTTCATAAGGACCCTTTTCATAGAATCCGATCCGACTAAAGTGGGAGAGACTGGCACCCGCTAGCCACCTTATGCAACAAGTGCATGTCAGTCGGTGGAACCTGTCTCACGTAAGTGTACGTGTAAGGTCGGTCCGGGCTGCTTCATCCCATGATGCCGCCGAATTAAGATTGTACTAGTAACGGTAAGCATATTGAACAAAATCAATGCCCACAACTACTTTGTGTTCTACTCATGCATAGAATCTACGCAATAGACCTAGCTCATGATGCCACTGTTGGGGAACGTAGCAGAAATTCAAAATTTTCCTACGAGTCACCAAGATCTATCTATGGACAGACTAGCAACGAGGGGAAGGAACGTGCATCTACATACCCTTGTAGATCGCTAAGCGGAAGCGTTCAAGAGAACGGAGTTGAAGGAGTCGTACTCGTCGTGATCCAAATCACCGGAGATCCTAGTGCCGAACGGACGGCACCTCCTCGTTCAACACACGTGCAGCCCGGTGACGTATCCCATGCCTTGATCCAGCAAGGAGAGAGGGAGAGGTTGAGGAAGACTCTGTCCAGCAGTAGCACAACGGCATGGTGGTGGTGGAGGAGCGTGGCAATCCTGCAGGGCTTCGCCAAGCACCGCGAGATATGAGGAGAAAGAGAGGTAAGGCTGCGCCAACAGGAGAAGAACTTCGTGTGTTGGGCTGCCCCTTTGCCTCCACTATATATAGGGGGAGAGGGGGGCTGCGCCCCCACCTAGGGTTCCACCCTAGGGGCGGCAGCCAGCCCAAGATCCCATCTGAGGGGGCGGCCAAGGGGGGGAGAGGGGAAACTTGCCCCCCCATGTTAGGTGGGTGCGCCCCCTCCCCAAACCCTAGGCGCCTTGGGCCCTTGTGGGGGGGGGGGGGGGGCGCACCAGCCCACCTGGGGCTGGCCCCCTCCCACACTTGGCCCATGCTGCCCTCCGGGGATGGTGGCCCCACTTGGTGGACCCCTGATACCCTCCCGGTGGTCCCGGTACGTTACCGATAAAACCCGAAACTTTTCCGGTGACCAAAACAGGACTTCCCATATATAAATCTTTACCTCCGGACCATTCCGGAACTCCTCGTGACGTCTGGGATCTCATTAGGGACTCCGAAAAACATTTGGTAACCACATACAAACTTCCTTTATAACCCTAGCGTCATCGAACCTTAAGTGTGTAGACCCTACGGGTTCGGGAACCATGCAGACATGACCGAGACTTTCTCCGGTCAATAACCAACAACGGGATCTGGATACCAATGTTGGCTCCCACATGTTCCACGATGATCTCATCGGATGAACCATGATGTCGAGGATTCAATCAATCCCATATACAATTCCCTTTGTCTAGCGGTATTGTACTTGCCCGAGATTCGATCGTCGGTATGCCGATACCTTGTTCAATCTCGTTACCGGCAAGTCTCTTTACTCATTCCGTAACACATCATCCCGTGATCAACCCCTTGGTCACATTGTGCACATTATGATGATGTCCTACCGAGTGGGCCCAGAGATACCTCTCCATTTACACGGAGTGACAAATCCCAGTCTTGATTCGTGCCAACCCAACAGACACTTTCGGAGACACCCGTAGTGCACCTTTATAGCCACCAGTTACGTTGTGACGTTTGGTGCACCCAAAGCATTCCTACGGTATCCGGGAGTTGCACAATCTCATGGTCTAAGGAAATGATACTTGACATTTAGAAAAGCTTTAGCATACGAACTACAATCTTGGTGCTAGGCTTAGGATTGGGTATTGTCCATCACATCATTCTCCTAATGATGTGATCCCGTTATCAACGACATCCAATGTCCATGGTCAGGAAACCGTAACCATCTATTGATCAACGAGCTAGTCAACTAGAGGCTTACTAGGGACATGGTGTTGTCTATGTACCCACACATGTATCTGAGTTTCCTTTCAATACAATTATAGCATGGATAATAAACGATTATCATGAACAAGGAAATATAATAATAACTAATTTATTATTGCATCTAGGGCATATTTCCAACATATTGTTCCCATAAGTTGTTTGCTCATAAAATCCCTATGCATAGGAAGTGGGTTAGACTTAAATGTGCTAGTCATATTCTTCATGATGCTCTCTTTATGTTTTAATTCTTATCTTTTATGTGATCATCATTGAAATCGTCATGCCTAGCTAGGGGCATTAAACAATAGCGCTTGTTGGGAGGCAACCCAATTTATTTTTGTTCCCTTCTGTTTGTTCCTGTTTAGTAATAAATAATTCATCTATAATCTGGTTAGATGTGGTTTTATGTTTTAATTAGTGTTTGTGCCAAGTAGAACCTTTGGGAAGACTTGGGTGAAGTCTTTATGATCTTGCTGTAAAAAACAGAAACTTTAGTGCTCACGAGATTAGCTGCCATTTCTTACTGGAGAGTGATTTTAGGTTGATTATTTTTTCAGATGATTAATAGACAAATTCCTCAGGTCTACCAATTTATTACAGAATTTTTGGAGCTATATAATTATACGTTTGATACAAATTACTACAGACTATTCTGTTTTTCACAGATTCTGTTTTCTATGTGTTGTTTGTTTATTTTGATGCATCTATGGCTAGTATGTAAGGGTATGAACCATACAGAACTTGAAATACAGTAGGTTTAACACCAATATAAATAAATAATGAGTTAATTACAGTACCTTATGTGGTGGTTTTGCTTTCTTTCACTAACGGAGCTTATAAGATTTCTTGTTGAGTTTTGTGTTGTGAAGTTTTCAAGTTTTGGGTAAAGATTTGATGGACTATGGAATATGGAGTGGCAAAATACTAAGCTTGGGGATGCCCATGGCACCCCAAGATATTCAAGAGTAGCCAAAAGCCTAAGCTTGGGGATGCCCCCGGAAGGCATCCCCTCTTTCGTCTTCATTCATTGGTAACTTTACTTGGAGCTATATTTTTATTCGCCACATGATATGTGTTTTGCTTGGAGCGTCGTGTATGATATTAGTATTTGCTTTTTAGTTTAATACAATCATCCTTGATGTACACACCTTTTGGGAGAAGCCCACTTGATTAGAATTTATTAGAATACTCTATGTGCTTCACTTATATCTTTTGAGCTAGATAGTTTTTGCTCTCGTGCTTCACTTATATCTTTTAGAGCACAGAGGTGGCTTAATTTTCTAGAAATTTCTAGTCTCTCATGATTCACTTATATTATTTTGAGAGTCTCTTAGAACAGCATGGTACTTGCTATGGTTATAAATTCGGTCCTAGAATGATGAGCATCCAACTTGGGTATAATAAAAACTATCATAGAAAGTGCATTAAACACTAGGATCAATTTGATGCTTGATAATTGTTTTGAGATATATATAAAGGTAGTAATGTTAAGAGTCATGCTAGTGGGTAATTATGAAATTGAGAAATAGTTGTGTTGAAATTAGCAAGTCCCATAGAATGCACGTATCGTAAAAGTTGTGTGACAAATTTGTTGCATGAGGTACTCTTTTGATTGTCTTAATTATGAGTGGCAGTCGGGGATGAGCGATGGTCTTTTCCTACCAATCTATCCCTCTAGGAGCATGCGTAGTAGTACTTTGCTTTGAGGGCTAAGTAGACTTTTGCAATAAGTATATGAGTTCTCTATGACTAATGTGAGTCCATGGATATACGCACACTCACCCTTCCACTTTGCTAGCCTCTATTATGCCGCACAAATTTCGCTGGTATCATGCACCCGTTATTTAATTTCCTCAAAACAGACACCATACCTACCTATTATGGCATTTCCATAGCCATTCCGAGATATATTGCCATGCAACTTTCCACCGTTCCGTTATTATGAGACGCTCCATAATTGTCATATTGCTCTTTGCATGATCATGTAGTTGACATCGTATTTGTGGCAAGGCCACCCTCATAATTTTCATACATGTCACTCTTGATTCATTGCATATCCTGGTACACCGCCGGAGGCATTCATATAGAGTCATATCTTGTTCTAAGTATTGAGTTGTAATTCTCGAGTTGTAAACTAATAAAAGTGTGATGATCTTCATTATCAGAGCATTGTCCCAAGTTAGGGAAGGATGATGAAGACTATGATTCCCCCACAAGTCGGGATGAGACTTCAGACTTTATAAAAATAAAAGAGGCCAAAGAAGCCCACCAAATAAAAAAAATAAAAAAAAGAAAAAAAGGGAAAAAGAGAGAGAAAAAGGAAAAAAATGAAATGAGAGAAAAAGAGAAGGGACAATTGCTACTATCTATTTTCCACACTCGTGCTTCAAAATAGCACCATGATCTTCATGATAGAGAGTCTCTTATGTTGTCACTTTCATATACTAGTGGGAATGTTTCATTATAGAACTTGGCTTGTATATTCCAATGATGGGCTTCCTCAAAATGCCCTAGGTCTTCGTGAGCAAGCAAGTTGGATGCACACCCATTTAGGTTTCTTTTGGTGAGCTTTCATACATTTATAGCTCTAGTGCATCCGTTGCATGGCAATCCCTACTCACACACATTGATATCTATTAATGGGCATCTCCATAGCCCATTGATACGCCTAGTTGATGTGAGACTATCTTCTCCCTTTTTGTCCTCACAACCACCACCATATACCACCATAGTGCTATGTCCATGGCTTGCGCTCATGTATTGCGTAAGAGTTGAAATAGCTGAAGCGTGTTAAAAAGTATGAACCAATTGCTCGGCTCGTCATCGGGGTTGTACATGATGGGAGTATTTTGTGTTACAGAAATGAAGCATGGCATAACTATATGATTTTGTAGGGATAAGCTTTCTTTGGCTATGCTATTTTGATAGGACATGATTATTTGTTAGTATGCTTTGAGTATTGTTATTTTTATGTTTTATAAGCTTTTATCTTGAATCATTTGGATCTGAACAATCATGCCACAATAAAGAAAATTACATTGAGAATTATGCTAGGTAGCATTCCACATCAAAAATTCTGTTTTTATCATTTACCTACTCGAGGACGATTAGGAATTAAGCTTGGGGATGCTTGATACGTCTCCAACGTATCTATAATTTTGGTTGTTCCATGCTATTATATTACCTATTTTGGATGTTTATAGGCTTTACTTTACACTTTCATATCATTTTTTGGGACTAACCTATTAACCGGAGGCCCAACCCATATTGTTGTTTCTTGCCTATTTCAGTATTTCGAGGAAAAGGAATATCAAACAGAGTCCAAATGGAGTGAAACCTTCAGGAAACTTATTTTTGGAACAGAAGCAATCCCGGGAACTTGGAGTGCAAGCCAGGGAAGCGTCGAGGAGGCCACGAGATAGGGGGGCGCGCCCACCCCCTGGGCACGCCCTCCTAGGGTGCCCCGAGGGTGAACTACTCCTCTCTCTCTCTCTCTCGTGTTCTTGACTTTGCACGATCTTGATGTATCGTGAGCTTTGCTATTATAGTTGGATCTTATGATGTTTCTCCCCCTCTACTCTCTTGTAATGGACTGAGTTTTCCCTTTGAAGTTATCTTATCGGATTTAGTCTTTAAGGATTTGAGAACACTTGATGTATGTCTTGCCGTGTTTATTTGTGGTGACAATGGGATATCACGTGATCCACTTGATGTATGTTTTGGTGATCAACTTGCGGGTTCCGCCCATGAACCTATGCATAAAGGTTGGCACACGTTTTCGTCTTGACTCTCCGATAGAAACTTTGGGGCACTCTTTGAAGTACTTTGTATTGGTTGAATAGATGGATCCAAGATTGTGTGATGCATATCGTATAATCATGCCCACGGATACTTGAGGTGACAATGGAGTATCTAGGTGACATTAGGGTTTTGGTTGATTTGTGTCTTAAGGTGTTATTCTAGTATGAACTCTATGATAGATTGAACCGAAATAATAGCTTCGTTTATTTTACTATGGACTCTTGAATAGATCGAGCAGAAAGGATAACTTTGAGGTGGTTTCGTACCCTACCATAATCTCTTCGTTTGTTCTCCGCTATTAGTGGCTTTGGAGTGACTCTTTGTTGCATGTTGAGGGATAGTTATATGATCCAGTTATGTTATTATTGTTGAGAGAACTTGCACTAGTGAAAGTATGAACCTTAGGCCTTGTTTCCTAGCATTGCAATACCGTTTACGCTCACTTTTATCATTAGTTGCCTTGCTTTTTTATAATTTCAGATTACAAATATCCATATCTACCATCCATATTGCACTTGTATCACCATCTCTTCGCCGAATTAGTGCACCGATACAATTTACGATTGTATTGGGTGTGTTGGGGACACAAGAGACTCTTTGTTATTTGGTTGCAGGGTTGTTTGAGAGAGACCATATTCATCCTACGCCTCCCACGGATTGATAAACCTTAGGTCATCCACTTGAGGGAAATTTGCTACTGTCCTACAAACCACTGCATTTGGAGGCCCAACAACGTCTACAAGAAGAAGGTTGTGTAGTAGACATCAGGGCCGGACTAGTCTGCTGCATCGACATCGCGGCAGAACCTTCGTGCTGCTTCGGCGGCACGGCAGGACCTTGTGCTACTACTTCCGCGCGGCGGGACATGTCTGCTGCTTTCGCAGCGAGGCGGGACAACTCTCGTGCTTCCGCTTCCATGCTCGCCTCTCCCTGGTGGTAATCTCTCGACCCGGAACTCACGCTGGCCATGGCAGACGGAAGGGAAGGATGTTGAATGACTTGTTTGTTTTTGTGGATGAGGAGTTGAGGAGGAATGTGCAGTCATCTTGGCATAGTAGTATTTATAACCGAGTACTAATACGCTCCTAAGTGGGAAACTGTTTAGGTTGTGGTCGGTGTGAACAGGTTTGCAATTCAATATAGCGTGGTAGTAGTAGAAATTTGGAATGTGACGAGACGCAAGATCAAAATTATTGATGGTTCTAGTTTCGATGTGCGGCACTATTCCCAGATGGCGTAACGTGGGCAAGTATTCTCGACCGTGGTGTAGCATATGCCATGGTAGTTCTATTTCTATTGTTGTGTACGTGCAATAACTGGCACTGCCGTATACATATCTTACGGTTAATGGGGCGTTTGACAGGAATAGCCGCGTGGAGAGCTATAGGCTAGTCTTTTTTTCACACGCATTAAACCTATCTCTCGGGACTTCTCACATGCACCATCGTTCCACCCACATACACTTGTACTCTGAGTTTAGTACATTATACAGGAAGAGAAGAGGTGCACGCACACACTCGTCCTCTCACACACGCATATGTTTTTTCTCGAAAAGGAGGATGATGACCCCCGGCCTCTGCATCTGGGAGGTCACACACGCGTCTGTAGCTATGAATTGTAGTGTTATCAACCATCCGATTGGCTCTATCATAGGATTCACGCTGCTCCTTGGCCTTGAGATTGAGAAGTTTAAAACGCGGAGGCTAAGCTGGAGGCGCGAGGTTTTGGTTAATGTGCGGATCGCACACGACACCAACACGACACCAGCTTCGTCTGCCTGGTGCGCAGTCCGGTGAGTTGTCCAACACAACTAGGCCCTGCTTGGTATCTGCGCCTCAACTTATGCACAGAGAAATTAGGGTCTTAGGGAGTACTACTACTAGTAGTAGTACTAGTAGTAGTAGTACACAAGTATGAAACACTTCGTGAACAAACAAGCATATACTCCCTCTGTTCCAAAATACTCCCTCCGTCCGAAAATACTTGTCATCAAAATGGACAAAAAGGGATGTATCTAGAACTAAAATATATCTAGATACATTCCCTTTTATTCATTTTGATGACAAGTATTTCCGGACGGAGGAGTACTACTCTACTTGACTTCCATTTGTCCAAAAATGGATGTACCTATATACTAAAACATGTCTAGATACATGTATATTTTGACAAATGGAAGGCATGTATTGTGGAACGGAGGGAGTGCTTGTCATCAAAATGGATAAAAATGGACGTATCTAGAACTAAAATATGTCTACATACATCTCCTTTTATCCATTTTGATGACAAGTAGTACTTCTTATCCAAAGGAACTTTATATCCAACACACACAAAATATCCATTCGACTGTTGGAAATTACTGATCTGATGTCGAAGTAATTGCTGCATCGCCACCAAAACCCACCATTTCTTAAGCTAAAGTAGACCAAGATAATCCCTATATTAGCATATTACTAAGATAAACAGAAGGCACTATAGAAACATTTAGGACGTGAGCTTGTCAATCTGAATGTGGAGGGACACCAGCTTAGCCCCCGGCCAACAGCTTGGGTGGAACTGTGAAGAAGGTCAGCTCCTGCACGGCGACGTCGCCGGGATACTTGCTGCTTGTCACCTCCATTTCCACCTTGATGGCGTTGGTTGTGCCTTTGGGCTCCCCTGGCGGGCTGTTCGCCCACAGCTTGGCCACGTAGTGCGATAGTGGGGATGCCCCCGCTCCGATGGAGATGACAAACACGGTGATAGGCGCGGCAATGTCGAGCACGCCACCGACCAAGAAAAATGCACGGCCGTCCTCCTCCATGAACATCAAGAGTCGTGGCTCCGACAGTGGCACTTGCAGCTGGAGCACCTTGCCGTCCTGGATCCTATGCACGAGCATGGCATGCGTGGTGGTGATGTGGTGGTAGAGCGCCGGCGGCGGGCCTTCATAGCCGCAGACAGGCACGGGGCATTTGCAGGGCGCGAGCGGACACACGCTCTGGTGATCGGCGAGCTTGTAGTAAGTGACGTAGAGCCCACAGCCTTCGTGCGGGCACTCCACCCTCACCAACGAAACGACGATGTCCACCGCCATGTTCTGCATGTCGAAGCCACTGCCGCGCTTGCACTTCTGGCACTGCCGCTGGTTCCTAGGGCGCTCGAGCGGCAGTCCGCGCAGGCCAGGTGCCCTCCCTTGCACTACAGAAATCAATCGAACAACACATCAATCAAGAAACCTGCACCTTGCTCGACCAGCCGAACGGACGAGGTGTATTCGAACCTCATACACTAGAGGCGTCAAGGGGCGGAGGCACAAGGGGCAGTGTAGCACGGTGAGGTCCATTGAGACCTTAGAGAGCTCCATCATCGGGTCCTATTCCGTCTGCATGACCTCGCCCTCCTCGTGCACAACCATCTCTTGCTTTAGGCCCGGGGCAATACTAAGCTTTACCATCACATATTTATACTACTTCAAGGTGCATTAAATCAACACATGCAAGTATCAAAAGGAGAGTTACGGCATGCATCCATGCGTCAACTCGTACATCAACAAGAAGTTTGATTATCCTCTCCCTCGCGGACTTAACTGCACCTGCCTTCGGCTATATGACAGGTTGGCCACCCAGCTGTCGGGCCCACCTATCGGGCCCACCTGTCATAAACGCAAAGGCAGGAGCGTCCCTCCCTCGCCCATGAGTGTGGTGGCTGGCAAGACTAGGAGAAGCTTTCGCTACATGCTCTCCCTCCCGCACGCGGTGGACATGCAGCAGTTCAATCGGTGTCAGATGGCCAGAAGCATAATGTAGTAATCCTCCAGTGCAGTAGTACTCCATCATTGTTCGACTTCCATGTGTGGCAGTTTCATGTGTAGAGTAGTCTAGGATAGCGTGTACCGTACCTGTAAGCTTAAAATCATCGGGGTCGGCTCCATGCTATGTGGCCGTCTCGAAGTTAACAAAACAAATTAAAATAGTCTTCTGGCCCTACCTGTCATCCTGGTGATTGTAGTTTGGACGCTCATCTGGTCAAGACAGGAATATATATTTTAACTTGTGGTGGGTAAATGTTAGAGGTTGCAGCAAATATATTGTACACTGCAGGTCTTTCAGCCAAGCTTAGAGGCAAGCATGTGGGGCCTGTTGCAACGCCCCGGATCCGATGCGCTAGGTGTCTTCCAGTTATTCGTCGTTGTTGCCATGTAATTTGCTTGCGTGTTGCATTCTTCCATGTCATCATGTGCATCTCATTTTGCATACATGTTCATTTCATGCATCCGAGCATTTTCCCTATTGTCCGTTTTGCAATCCGACACTTATGTCCTCCGGCGTCCCCCTTTTGTCTCCTGTTGTGAGCGGGTGTTAAACTTTCTTGGAATGGCCCGAGGTTTGCCAAGCGGCCTTGGTATAGTACCGGTAGACCGCCTGTCAAGTTTTGTGCCATTTGGAGTCCGTTTGATACTCCAATGGTTAACCGCCTAGCCCGAAACCCCTCTCTCTTTGCAGCCCAGCCCCTCTTCACCATGGCCCAACAACCCATCCAAACCCCCTCCATGCTCTCAGTCGTTCGATCACGACCGCGTGGCCGAAAACCGCACCTCATTTGGACTCTCCTAGCTCCCAGAATCTATAAATAGGCCCTTCCCCTCAATTTTCGCGGATGATTCCCCTAACCCTAGCTCCTTCCTCCCTCCGCGCCGCCGGACACATCCAGATCGGCCGAACACATCCAGCCGCCGTCGCCCGCGCCAATCGGGGCGCGCCACGTGGCGACCTCCGCCGCCCCGCCTCCACCGGCCCGCGAGGCCCGCGCCAGGCCCGTGGGGCCTGAATCTGCCGCCGCCCGGGGTCGCCCGCGCCCTCGCCCTTCGCCGCCGCCCTTCACCGCGCCCGCCGCCTCCCGTTGACGGCCGCCGCCCGTCGCAGCCGCGGCACGCCGCCGCCGCCTGACCCGGCGGCCTCCCGCGCGCGCCGCCCCGTTCCCTGCCTCGTCCCCGACTCCGACATCACCCGCGCCGCCCTCGGCCGCCCGCCGTCGGGTCCCGTCCCCGCCGCCGGCGTGCCTCGCCGCCGCCGTCCTCCACCGTGCCGCCCGGAGCTCCTCGCCGCCGGCGCCTTTCCTCCCGTGCCTCCCCGTCCTCCCCACGCCCTGTTCCCCGCCGGCTGCCGCCTTCTTCCCCTTCTCCGGCGAAGCCCCAGATCCAGATCTAAAAAACGAGGTTGACCCCGAAATTCCACCAAGTCCCTTTTTCTGTCGTATTTTGGTGCCCCTTTTGACCTGTCATATCACTCTGCATACCGGTCCATTTTGTGCGTGTAATATGTCGAAATGTTCGTTGAGAGATGCTCTACATTTCATTCCATTGTGCCATGTTTGTTTGAGTTCATCTTGATGCCCGAATCTCTGTTGCAAGAGTGCTATATAATGTTGTCTGCTGTCTGTTAACAGAACATGCTCATTTGTCATTTTTGTCATGTTTAATGTGTGCCTCCTATGAGCATGAGCTCTACATGTGTTTTGAACTACATCATGCCATCTTTAGAGGGGTTCAATCCATGTATTTTTGTGAGTCTTTTACTGAGTGCATCGAGCTTGTTAAGTAGAGTACTTGTTGTTGCTGTTTTGCTAGGATGAATGTGTTATTTCGTGATGCTATGTAAACCTGCTGCTACTAGTCATTCTATGCATAATATGGAGATGTTCACTAAGGATGTTTTGTTATAAATGTCATGCTCTATCCAGCCATGCCCCTGGTTGCAATTATAGCCTTCCGTAGCTTGTTGTTTTCTTGCTTCAAATTTGCTAAATAATGTTGCTGTCAGCCTGTTAACATTAAGTTCAGTTTGTGCCATGTGTTTTGCTAGTGCTCCATGCACCCTATGAACCTGCTCTTGCCATTCTTAGCTTCATAAACATGTCATCTTACTGTTGGTTACCTTGTCATGCCATGTATTGCTCTGTGGTGAGAGGTACAAGCTCACCAACATGCCTACTTATCGTTGTGCCTGCCATGTTTGAATCTGTCATCATTTGCCACGTTTACATGGGTGCCATCATATCTTCTGATCCTTTTTGACTCATGGTTAGTAAAGGACTTTTTTTCTATGCATTTAGTAGTATCTTTCCATGCCTTTCTGTGTCATATTAAGTTCCTGTAGCATGTTGTTCGATAGCTCTAAACATTGTAACCTGATGTTATTTCTGCTAAGCATGAAACTGCTATTATTTGCAATCTTGCCATGTCTTTTTGAGCATGTTCTAGTTATTTCTGGAGATAGCTCAGTGTTCATGTTTTGTCATGCTTTACCTGTAAATCATGTCTATGCCTTTTGTTTTCATATTGTGGTAATGTAGCATGTTGTTTTGGTACTTGCAATATGCCTAGTTGCTGTTTTGGACAGATTGTTGTCATATCTTGTATAGTGTGTGTGTGTGTTGAACCGTTGCTCCGTTTTGAGTTTGCTCTATATGAAACTTGCTTGATTTTACATGTAGTTTCATATTATCATGTTGCATCCTTGTTTTGAGGTGTTTGCTTGATGTTTGGATGCATTTTGCATCAATGCCATGTTTGACTTGTTTTGCTCATATCTTCTAGGCCGTAGCTCCGAACTAAATGAACTTTATATGTAACTTTGACTAGAATCTCGTGTAGATCATCTTGGTACATCTTAACTTGTTGTTTAACAACTTGAACATAAGGTTTATTCAGATCTGGACCAATTTTGAAACTTGCATATGAGGACTTACCGAAATTGTTATATGTTGTTTCCGACCTCATTTAAACTTGCTTTGTTGTGTTGATCTTGTATGCATCATCTCTTGCCATGAGTAGCTTCATGTAGTCTTTTCTTGCATCATACTTGTTTGTGCATCATGTCATGTTCATGTGTGGTGTGTTTATTATGTTGTGTGCTTCTTCTCGATAGGTTCCCGTTTCGTTGCGATCGTGAGGATTCGTTCGTATACGCTTGGTTCAGCTTCATCCGTTCGTATTCTTCAAGGACTCGTTCTTCTTCCTAGCGGGATTTTAGGCGAGATGACCGCTACCCTGGATCTCACTACTATCATTGCTATGCTAGTTGCTTAGTTCTATCGCTTTGCTGTGCTACTTATCACTTGTTCTTCAAGCCTCCCTAATTGCCATGACAGCCTCTAACATTTTTCACCCTTCCTAGCAAACCGTTGTTCGGCTATGTTACCGCTTTGCTCAGCCCCTCTTATAGCGTTGTTAGTTGCAAGTGAAGTTGAAGATTGCTCCATGGTGGACAGGATTATGTTGGGATATCACAATATCTCTTATATTATTAATGCATCTATATACTTGGTAAAGGGTGGAAGACTCGGCCTTATGCCTGGTGTTTTGTTCCATTCTTGCCGCCCTAGTTTCCGTCATACCAGTGTTATGTTCCCGGATTTTGCGTTCCTTACATGGTTGGGTGATTTATGGGACCCCCTTGACAGTTCGCTTTGAATAAAACTCCTCCAGCAAGGCTCAACCTTGGTTTTACCATTTGCCTCACCTAGCCCTTTTTCCCTTGGGTTTTCGGAGCCCGAGGGTCATCTTTATTTTAGCCCCCCCAGGCCAGTGCTTCTCTAAGTGTTGGTCCGAACCGAGAAACCTGCGGGGCCACCTCAGGGAAACTCGAAGTCTGGTTTTACTCGTAGCTTGACTTATCCGGTGTTGCCCTGAGAACGAGATATGTGCAGCTACTATCGGGATTGTCGGCGCATCGGGCGGCTTTGCTGGTCTTGTTTTACCATTGTCGAAATGTCTTGTAAACCGGGATTCCGAGTCTGGTCGGGTCTTCCTGGGAGAAGGTATATCCTTCGTTGATCGCAAGAGCTTATCATGGGCTAAGTTGGGACACCCCTGCAGGGTATAAACTTTCGAGAGCCGTGCCCACGGTTATGTGGCAGATGGGAATTTGTTAATGTCCGGTTGTAGATAACTTGACACCAGATTCGAATTAAAACGCTTCAACCGCTTGTGTAGCTGTGATGGTCTCTTTTCGGCGGAGTCCGGGAAGTGAACACGGTTTTGGGTTATGTCTGACGTAAGTACGAGTTCAGGATCACTTCTTGATCATTGCTAGCTTCACGACCATTCCGTTGCTTCTCTTCTCGCTCTTATTTGCGTATGTTAGCCACCATATATGCTTAGTCGCTGCTGCAACCTCACCACTTTACCCCTTCCTTTCCCATTAAGCTTTGCTAGTCTTGATACCCATGGTAATGGGATTGCTGAGTCCTCGTGGCTCACAGATTACTACAACAACAGTTGCAGGTACAGGTTATGCGATGATCATGACGCGAGAGCGATGTTTGCTTGTCTTGGAGTTCTTCTTCTGCTTCTTCTTCGATCAAGAGATATGTTCCAGGTCAATAGCCTAGGCTAGCAGGGTGGATGTCGTTTGAGTTTCTGTTTGTGTTTCATCCGTAGTCGGATGTTGATCTTATGTATGATGTTTTGATGTATTCTTGCGGCATTTGTATGCCTTGTATGTATCCCCATCTATTATGTAATGTTGATGTAATGATATCCACCTTGCAAAAGCGTTTCAACATGCAGTTCTATTCTTGGTGGGACCTTCGAGTCTCTTTAGGATAGTATCGCATATTGGGCGTAACACCAGTGCTATGATGTGTTGCGTCAACTCGTACAACGAGGAGAAGCTTTATTTTACTATTACATGCCTTCTCCCTCTCCCATGCGCGCGGTTGCTCGCAAACAAGGACAGGCTTTTGCTTATAGTACTACAACAAGCTATCCCTCCCGCTCGCGGCGGATGGACATGCAGCAGTGGATTCGACACTTTAGAAGCAGTAGTAGTAACATCACTGTTTGTCTTCTCGAATAGGTGAAGAGCCAAGCGCAACCTGAACGTGGCAGTTGCGAACATTGGAGCGCACATATAGCCAGGATCTTGCATCAGACAAAATTGCTATGTGAGCCCACTATTGTACTAGTACGTACTACTACTTGCTAGTATAGCCCTGTAAACCAGAAAGGAGTATTTGCCTTTCTAGAGATTTCAACAAGTGACTAGACTACTTTGAGATGGAGTACATATGGAGCAAAATATTGAATATACTGACTAGTCTCTTTTTGACACGCATTTACGTTTTTTTGACACAGTACAGACGCAAGCGCTCATATACACATGCATACACTCACCCCTATGAACGCACACATGCACACCCTACCCCTATGATCACCTCCTAAAGACTGAGCCGGCACTATCATCTTGAAATTTACGAAGTCACCATAGGCACCTTGTCGTCGACGAGAACGTCTCCTGACACGCGATAGACATGAGTGGCAGTCGCCTCCATAGGTGCTTGAATGCCAAGGAGGGAGAGGGTAGCGGTTTCCGAGACGTTGAACGGTCAATGATGCATCCTCAATTACATGCAGAGGGAATTAATTGGAGAAGCAAAATAGAGCCAACACGATGTGAATGCAATAGAGTTTGGACTCTCATATAAAGGTGCCCCACCACTCCAATCCATCTACTCCTAAGTCTCTACGCAACACTACTCACTCCAATCCAAGACCAAGTGACCAGAAGCCACACGCACCTATGGAGGCGATGGACGCGAGAGGCAGTCGGCTATGCCAAATCATCCAAGGCGCCAGCCTGCGGCCTCGCACCATGCAATGTTTCTAGACGGTGCTAAAGACCGCCGGCATCATAGCCCTCGCCAACGCCGGCTTCGCCTCTCGCATGGATGACATGATGGTCAACTCCGTTCGCAAGTTCACCGCCACCAAGAAGCGCGTGGACGACCTTCCGTACTGCTCCAGCCCGCGCGCCCAGGCTCCTCATTGCCTACCACCCTCATCGGCCTCCATAGTGACAAACTTTTTCAAGCCCTGGTGGCCCTGCAGGTGCCGGAGGTCGCGACGAAGAATGTGCACCTCGAGGTCGCGCTCGCCGCACAACGCCTCGCTATGCAAGAAACCATCGACCTGCACATCCACGTCTATGAGGAAATCGTCTACATATGCCACTACAAGGCAAGCGAGGACAGAAAGATGTTGGCCTTCTTCCAGCGGCTGGAATCTTTGTATGCCATTGTTCAGAAGCACGTCGACCTGGCCACGAAAGCCACTGCTACTTAGGCGCCGTTCGATGGGCCGACGCCTTGAGTCGAGGAGGTGGACGTCGTCGATGGATGCATCTCTTCTTCTTGCCTCCTATAACCAGCACTGCATCGCCTCATGGCCTTAATGTTTTATTAGTATAGTACTCCCTCAGTTCCCAAATATAAGTATTTCTAAAGATTCCAGCAAGTGACTGCTACATTTGGAGCAAAATGAGTGAATCTACACTCTAAACTATGTCTACATACATCTGTATGTTGTATTCCATTTGAAATAGTATCTAAAAAGGCTTATATTTGGGAACGGAGGGAGTATATGGCATTTTTATTCCAGTCATAACGTTTTCACTGTGAGGTGGGGCCGCAGTTGAGCAAACCCACCCCGCCCACCGGGCGTAGGCCGAGTTTAGAATTACTCCCTCCATTCCTAAATATAAGTCTTTGTAGAGATTCCACTAGATGGACTACATACGAAGCAAAATGAATGAATCTGAACTTAAAATGCATCTATATACATCCGTATGTGGTTTACAGTGAAATCTCTACAAAGACTTACATTTAGGAACGGAGGGAGTAGAAGAGAGAATCGAGGGAGGAGGGCTAGCTGTAGCACGGACGCTGTTGTTAGATGGCATTTGTGTTGATAGAATAGGAGTACTGAGCACTCGTACCTCTTTTTTTAGGGAAAAAATAGTCGTATGTCTAGTACCACTAGTTGGGTGCATGTGACCTATAGCTGTCATCACTTTAGGTCTCCTTTTCGAACCGCAGCTACGCTTCACAGTACATTTTTTCACACATTTATCCTCCTATATGTACTCCTAGGCTATTTCCACGTGCTCATATTCGCCGATAGGTGGGACATAGAGCATCTGGGTCGTAGTGCATGCACGACTCAGAGCATATGCCAGGGTACTTTACATTTCAGACCTCACAAATTACATGCAAACCCCCCATAGAAGAATAATTAAATAAATGAATTACTACATGAAATCAGATTATTTTCATAGAAACTGGAGCATGTTCATTAAATTTTGGACGTAACACGTTTATAAAAAATGACCGGACCCAAACCAGTCTAAGGGCCTCTTTGATTTTTCCCGCAAAAAAGGGCCTCTTTGATTCGCAGGATACTGAAAACACAGGAATGGGGAAAGTATGATGGCGATGAACCGAGACAAGGAGAACTATAACTCAGTTAGAGGTTAGAGTTAGATTCTAACCCTGAACTAACTCTAAACCAAAGAGGTGTATGGATGGCAAAGTTAGATTGACAATAAATGCTCTTTCTCAATCATTTCACTACTTTGGACCCTATTTCCTGCTGGATTTGGTGTGGCCGGCTCTTGTGTGGCCTCCTCCTGCTCACAATTGACATAAACGAACCATCTTTACAAATCAAGCATGCAAAACATGATAATTTTTACTTTGTCCATACAAATGAGATATCCCACTTAAACATACAAGTCGTCAATCAAGCTTTACAAAAAAACACTCCATGAAACAAAGCATGAGCTAACTCATCACAGAAGTCATTCATGATAGGGAGGGAGCCCGGAGCCCCTCACGCACCGAGGGAGGAGCTCGTCATCGTTGCTCTGGAGGAAGGCTCTGTAGAGCCCAAGCCGCGGTAATCCCTCTGACGCCGACCCTTGCGAGTTGATGTCGACACCGGCATGGGTAGCAGGGCCGCTTGCCACCGACTGGGAAATTAATCTTTGGGCCTCTAGAAATAATGCATGCCCGAAACTAAAATACCTAGAAATGTGAACTGAATCTTTGGGCCTCTAGAAATAATGCAAGCCTGAAACTGAAATACCTAGAAAGGTGAATTGAATCTTTGGGCCTCTAGAAATAATGCAAGCCTAAAACTGAAATACCTAGAAAGGTGAACTGAATCTTTGGGCCTCTAGAAAGATTTATTACCTCCTCAAGCAGCATCAAACAATTCCATGCGTGCACCACAAATCTATATTAAGTTTGATCAGGATCTACTTTTCCAAATCAGAATTAGCGCTATAGCGAGCAATATCAATGATATGGCTGTGAGACAGAGAAGGAACGAACAAACTCACCCCTCTCGTGGCCTCCTTGGTAGATGTGCTGCCATTGCACATGACAGAGGGAGAACAACAACCAGTGAAGGGGGAGCAGGGCAACCTTCGAAGGCCGGAGGGAGAGGGCGGCCGGAGTAGGGCGGCGGAGGCCGGAAGGAGAGGGCGGCCAGAGGAGAGAGAGGGCGAGTGGTGCTGGGGTGGGCGGCCCTATGGGAACAAAGAGGAGTCGTACAAGAGCGGGGGAGCGATCTGATGCGGTATGTTGAGATTTTTTTAGTTCTCTTTAGTGGGCTCGAGGATAACTAACCCAATTAGAACCTTTCCATCGGGCTAGTTTTTTAGCTGGGTTAGAGCAAACTAGCTCAAACTAACCCCTCCTGTTATGATAATTTTAGGCTATTTAATCCCAAGCTAGCTCTAACTCAGGGATCCAAACAAAGAGGAGTAGTATTGTACATGCTACAGTGTGGACCGTAGCACATTGTTTTTTATGGCCATATCACCACATTGTTTTCCGCTTCTGGTTCACTGGGCTACCGTGGTTTGCACTGCTGGTTCACTGGGCTACTATGGTTCGCACTCCTCTGACCTGAGTAGTAGTAGTAGTATCATTCTTTGCTCCTTCTTACTATTACTACATACTTCGCCGACATGTGGGAGAGCCAGCATCCGGGTGGACGTGTCATGCACCAGATTAGAGTGCCGAATGGAAGGGGGGCATCACCCCGGTCATAGCGCCAGTAATTCATGACTACAGTGAGTAGTCATATCACAAGTCTTTCCAGCAGTAACGCGCCGTCAAATCGCACAAACCGACCTTTCCAGTAGTAAGTTTGAGAATCCGCCACTCGCTCACCCTCCTCGCTTCTCTGTCAAACCGCCTACCCGAAAAGTATCTCGCGTACTGCCCGGGAAAAGCCCCGCCCTCAACTTTTAACTACGCGAAAATAGTTCGAGCTTATTCGTTCTATATAAATACTTACTGTATGTTTATTCACCCGTGGGGTTGTTCAATGAATGGAGGGCCGGGGAGCACTACTAGTAGTAAGTAGGAGTCGTATAGTAGTTACCTTAAATAGAGAGTTTCTTTTCCTTAATGCCACATACACAAATTGAAATGCTTGTTGTGGACAGAAAGAGATAATCACTCCACTATATATGTACGCAGGGGCCTGAGCGCTTGCTTTACTAGGGTTGCTCTCTTCATTCTCGCATCCTCTCCAGATCTAAACAATACAGCGGTAGCGACATTTTCTCTCTGCTCACCGCTGGTCATAGATCCAGCCGGATCCCTTCGATTGGTGTGTGTAGAGGACTAAAAGGCGCATCGTTCACGCGGTCATCACCACCGAGGGAGGAAACCCACAGCTGCCAGCGGGTCCGATCCTCTGCCCGTGCCGTTCTCTCTGACACATCGCCGGCTCGGGAGGTCCTCTGACCCTTCTTCCTCCCTGTCGTATTGTGAGCAGATCGGACCTGCCGCCGCCGACATCCCGATGAACCTCAGGTACAAGTTCTTTGAAAGCGGCCTTGCTCTACTGCCCCAGCTCCCAACGTGTCTACACGTGCATCTTTTTCTACTTCCATCAGCTCTTCCAAATACACCTAAACTTTTAGTATTATTAGAGGTAATAAAGCTACTTCATGCATTCGAATCTAGGACTTGGTTCAAAAAACAAAGAAAGGGGGGAAATCGTAGCATGTATTTAGCACTTGATTCAAAGAGGAAATAACAGGGGGAAAGTAGTAGAGACCGGGTACCCGGTCTCTTGGTTGAAAAGGGAAATAATGGGAAAACTCCGTACAAACTGGATAAGGAATAGATCTATTATTGGTTGAAAAATGGATAGAATGTGGCGGCTGGTGGACAAGTCAACAGAGTATGTCCAGGATTAGATTTGCTTCCCTCACATACTAAAAGGTCTCCAGGATTAGATTTGCTGCCCTCACATAGTAAAAGGTCTCCAGGATTAGATTTTCTGCCCTCACATAGTAAAAGGTCTCCAGGACTAGATTTGCTGCCCTCGCATAGGAAAAGTTCTCCAGGATTAGATTTGCTACCCTCACAGAGCATGAACAAACTCGGCATCACCACTTTATGCCTCTTTGTAGGTACATTGTGCTGATGCGTCCACTGTCGCATGTCCTTATACCAACCTTTTGCTGTTGTTAATGTAAGGGCGCATGTAAAATGAAGCGATCACACTGTTATCTTAAGGACATGTCTAACTAGTGTTATTGTTAATCTAATGCCTCCAGTGATATGATGCAATTAAACTGTGTTAACAAATGGCACTCATGCTATTTTCCCAAGTATGATAAGTAAGTTGCTTCTTTACGCTGCAGAGTGACCTGGTGTCCCCATGGTCCCATGCCCTTAAACCAACTCTTTAGCTGCTGTTGATTTACTGTATCTGGTAAACAAGCAATGCCACCATTAAAGTAATCCCATATTTAATGAATGTCATAGTTGATCGTAATGCTTCTAGTAACATGAAGCATTGCTGACGTTTTAAAATTTCTACTGTCCTTGCGTGATTGCCATGAACATAATTAATATGCTCCTTTTCATTTCGTGTATGTTTCGTATATTCTTATTGACCAGCAACTGTCTACTTTCTATCTTTTTGTGCAGATAGGGATATCCATTTCACCTATTGCTATTGTGACCTTTTGGTGAACTGCACAAAACACTTTCTTTTGGAATGAGTGTCTTGTGCAGTTCAACTAAAATGTCATGTGGGCAACTTCTCTCAATTTTGGTGGAACTGCACAAAATGGTGATTGGAGTTTCCAAAGTCTCCATCGAATTTTGTTGGTAATCTCGTACAAAATTTTATTAGCTTTTGCAAGATGAGCCGTCACTGTCACCACAATGGCACTTTATTTTAGTGGAACTGCACAAAAGGATAAGAAAATTATAGTTGCACCTTACATGAGCAGGATAGCCAACCTCAATGTTGCTGAATTTTAGTGCAACTACTAAAGAAGAACCTGCCAGCTCACGATAGCAAGTACTTCTTGCTAGCTGAATGATGCAATCTTTGCTTCATTTCAGGTGAACTGCAGAAAAAGGCCCATGAATTGAATCATGGAGCTGGAGGTTGACCTCATCCGAGTGGAGTTGCAGGTTCACCAGATCGAGTCGTGGCGGCATAGGACCCCTCACACCGGTCAGTACTGTCCTTTATCAACATGATTGTGCATTGTCATGCTGTGCCAAAGTTGTATTTTTTAAATAAAGCTATTCTATCACAATCTTTTCTCATTTTGGAAATAAAATGTGCTTCAACTAGTGCCACTATTATAGTAATTTCAAGGGGTGCATCAAAGATTGATGCATCAGGAACATAGATAGAATTGGTGGCCAAAAGAAAAGGCCAATGTTTGTACAACCATCTCGACGGCTGCTAGAGTCCTAAATCCATGCTCTTTCTTATCTGTGCAAACAGGAATACTCAACTATAGATGTTGTGATGGTCAAGAGCATTCGCCAAGTTATTGGGTTGTATGACACGGCTAGCCAAGATGGATTTAATCCCGATATTCACTTTATCAAAAGGCTCTAATGGGTTGGTTGTGAATCTTGCAAGCTGGGAATCAATGAGATGTGTAGGCATCTTTGTTGTAGTTATTATTTGAATCGTATTTGTTGGTTCTGAATCTTGGAAGCTGGGAATCAATGAGATGTGTAGGCATCTTTGTTTTACTTATTATTTGAATCTTATTTGGTTGTTCTGAATCTTGCAAGCTGGGAAGCACGGCATGATGATGCAGAGGACAGCAACCATAACAAACTGTTCAAACTTGGTAGTATTTTTTGTGTGAAAGTGCGGCAAATGTGCTGATCATGTGCGTCCTTAGAATAATAATTCTAATTGTTGTGCATGTTGATCCTGTGGCACTGATAGAACGAGCCAATGCATTGCTTGTTTTAAGAATACATTTTAATTAAAGCTAATTAAATTTAAGTAAAGTGACCACTAACACTTGTTATTACAGTACCAATACAGACCCACTCGTGAACCGATGTGTGTGGCTGGAATAAGTTTCTTAATGGAGGCGTTTGAATGCGCCGAGGGTGCATATTTTGCCGGGCGTGCGGCGGGCGAAGGAGGGGTAGTACCTGTTGTCACCTATACACACTCAGTTTACTGTTGAATCCAGTTCCCCAAGAGCTGAAAAATGAATTGCTGCTGCCGCCTACTTACTCGTTCACTTGAAGAGACTCCAATGGCAATCCGAGGGGTGAGCCTACTGGATATGGACTTCGGCAAAGTGTTCACCTTTGAGTTATCCGTTTAGTCCCACGGCGGTACCAAGTTGAATGTGATGTACACCAACGATCCGGACTTGGTGAAGCTCTGCCTCGCCAAGTTCAAGCAGTACCTACAGGACGAAAAAGCACAAGGTCGCAGGACTAGACCTTGTGCCCATCCATTAAGGACCAGTGGATCGCGGTCGCCCAGGTATGTGTGTGAGACGATGTTCTCGTCTACCACTACTGTAGGGCCGTCAGAGGTTCTAGAGCATTCGCCCATTTAATTGGTAGCGCCGACTGCACCTTCGCTACGGTGGAGAGAAGGAAGAACACGACGATTCGGCCATCTGGTGCAGCAAGCTTGTCGACATCCAGAAGCAATACATGATTGCACGGACCAATGCAGTAATAGACGTGCAATCATGTGTTTATGTTTTTATAACATTTCTCCGTCCAGCCCAACATGATATTTTCACGTAGCCCAGCAAGTCGTGGATTTCAAGAAAAATGCAAATGGGCTTTAAATTCTACCATATATATAAACGGGCTGCATAGATGCTACATCAGTGTTTCACCCAGCCCACCAAATGGACTAAAAAACAAATGGACTGGCTGACATGTGGGCCAGTAGGTCGAAGCCTAAGCAAGGCGTTGGATTTACATCCAACGACCGACATTCTTCTTCAATCTCTCATCTTATTCCCCCAGCGCTGCCGGGACCGTCTACTCCAGCCTTCGGCGTCCAGCGGTGTTGTTTTGCTCGCTTCGCAGCGAAACGCAACCCCGCCGATGGCCAGGACATCCCTCCACTCTGCACCTCCTGTTATTCTCTGCCAAGTGTAGGCCCACCCCGCACCTGAACTAGTCAAGTTTTCCACTCCTCTCCGTCTGCGACTCCACTGCTGCGTCTTCCCCATCTCCGGGTCATTCCAGTCTGGGGCCTCGCCGTCGTCCACCACCTCGCTGCGCTCGGCGCGGCGTGGTCAACAAGCGAGAGCCGACGGAAGAGGACTGTACGTGAGAGCCTGACGGCTAGGACCCACGAGGTCCATGGTTTCTCGCAAGGAGAGTTCCTCCTTATTAAGCTGTTTTCTTCCCCTGACAGCTGGGACCCACCGGCTGTATCTTCGCACGGAAGGAAGTGCCTCCTTGTGAAGCGAAAAAACTATTCCTCCAGATGACAGCTGGGACCCGACAGATTTGGTGGCTAACTTGTGGGCCTACTAAGCAGACGTGTACGCAGGGCTTTGTCAACTTAATCAACAAATGATTCTAGCAGCTGGACTGTTGGATGTTAATCCAATAGTTGTGCTTTTTCTTCAACCTCTGTCCTTGCTCCTGTCTCTCGTGGGTGGCAGTGCTGCGGTGCACCCGAACTAGTCAAGTTTCCCACTCCTCTCCATCTGCGATTCCACTGCCGCGTCTTCCCCATCTCCGGGTCGTTCCAGTCTGGGGCCTCTCCGCCGTACACCGGCCTTGGTGCGCTCGGCATGGTGTGGTCAACATGGTCAACAAACGAGAGTCATCGAAAGCCTCACACCGCAGCCGAACCAGTGAACCCTCGTACTCCTCTTTGCGCGGGCTTCCACTGCTGCGTCTTCCCCGACTCCGCGTCGTCCCCTTCCTAGGCCTTGCCGTTGTCCACCGCCCTAGTGCTCTCGGCGTGGTGTGGTCAACGTGGTCAAGGAACGACTTCCATCGGAAGAGTACTGTACATGGAGAGGCTGACAGCTAGGTCCACGGAGGCCGCAAGGAAGTGCCTCCTTATTACGCGCAAAATAATTATTCCTCCACCTGATAGCAGGGACCCACCAGACGGGCCACCGTATTTCATGAAAAAAAACATTTCCCCCTGACTTCTGGGACCCACCGGACGGGCCACCATATTTCGCGAAAAAAACGTCCCCCCCCCCCATGTTAGCTCGGACCCACCAGAAGTGCCTCCTTATTACGCACAAAAAAATGAATACTCCCCCTGCTAGCTGGGACCCACCTTGGTGGGAGGCTGACTTGTGGGCCTACTACGTTGACGGGGACGGAGGGCTTTGTCAACTTAGTTAATATGAATGATTCTAGCTCCAGTGACCGTATGATGTCCATCCAACGACCGTAGTGCTTCTTCAACCTCTGGTCTCCTTGCTCCAGCCGCCCAAAGCAGCGCCGGTCATGCCGCATGCTCCTGCCTCCCATGGACGGCTATGCTGCCGCGGAGGCCTCACCACCCCCTACTATTCCCACTACTGGCCAGGCCCAGCGACGACGACAGCCTCACACCGCAGCCGAACCAGTGAACCCTCGTACTCCTCCCCGCGCGGGCTTCCACTGTCGCGTCTTCCCCGGCTCCGCGTCGTCCCCTTCCTAGGCCTCGCTGTCGTCCACCGCCCTGGTGCTCTCGGCGTGGCGTGGTCAACATGGTCAAGGAACGACTTCCATCGGAAGAGTACTGTACGTGGAGAGACTGACAGCTGGATCCACGGCGGCCGCAAGGAAGTGCCTCCTTATTACGCGCAAAAATAATTATTCCTCCACCTGACAGCAGGGACCCACCGGACGGGCCACCGTATTTCGCGAAAAAAACGTTTCCCTCCTGACTGCTGGGACCCACCAGCTACATCTTTGCATGTAAGGAAGTGCGTCCGGGCAAAACAAACAATTCGTCCCCCTGACTGCTGGGACCCACCATCTACATCTTCGCACGCAAGGAAGTGCCTAACAGTTGGGACCCACCTGGTCGAAGCATATGTAGCGTTGTCATTCTGGTCGCGAACGTGTACGTACATACTGGTTGATATAGAGGCGTGCACTTGTCATAGTAGAGGCACGCACGTACCATGTACACGTACATACAACGGCTAGTGTGCAAGAAAGAAAATACGGCCACGTACGTACATACAGGAGGATTCTTGAACGCCTACTGGCGCATACGTACGGCCAGGGCTCGTGTACATGGCTGGGTCGGAACGGGGAAACTGCGTCATCATCGTGTTCATGGGGAGGCAATGGAATGTGTCGTGTTCATCGGGAGGCTACGGAATGCGTCGTGTTCATCGGGAGGCAACAGAACGCGTGGGAGCCAACCGGCTTGGATGGAACAACCGATGGAAACGAGGTCTAGCATACCGCAGAACGGAGGAAACGGCCTTGCGTTCGACCGGCCACATTCGAAACGGGATCATGTTCATTGGGAGGGGTCTAGCGTAACACAAAACGGAGGAAACGGACTTGTGTTGGACCTCCTACGGTCAAAATGGGGTCCAATTGATCAGGAGGGGTGTGGCATACCGCAAAATGGAGGAAACAGACTTGTGTTGGAGTGCTACAGTCGAAACGGGGGTCCTGTTCATCGGGAGGGTGTGGCGTACCACAAAACGGGACTCCACGGGATACTGTTCATCTCCACCGTTGACCTCCTCCAGCCTCCATGGGCTACTGTTCATCCACCATCGACCTCGTCCAGCCTCCACCTGCGACTGTTCATCCACGGGCTCCTGTTCATCCAGCCTCCACCGCGCTCTACTTCACCGGCTACTATTCAACCACCCCTCTCCATGGGCTCTTGTTCAACCACCCCTCCACAGGCTACTGTTCATCCACCCCTCCACCGTCTACTGTTCATCCAACCCTCCACGGGGTCGTCCTGTTCATCCAACCATCCACAGGGTCCTGTTCATCCAGCCCCAACCGGCTCGATCGATTGGGGTCCTGTTCATCCACCCCCCACCGGGAACTGTTCATCCAAACCCCCCTACAACACTCACTGTTCATCCAGAGGCAGCATCGATCGGCTTCAGTTAGCAGCAGTAGCAAAGGTATCGCTCGATCGGGTTTAGTTAACAGCCATCGATCGATCGCTCGGGTTCAGTAACTCGTAGCCTGTAGTGCAATCGCTCGGGTTCAGTTAGAGCCCAACGCCTCGCGCGGGTTCAGTTAGATCCCAACGCCTCACACAGACGTGTGTACTTGTACGAGAGAAACGCTCATCGCTCGGCCCCCGACCACCCACCGTAACCGGGAACTCGCCAAAATTTACCTCGCCCTCGCTTCTACCACGGTTTTTTCCGTCATGGACGGCCCAAAGAATGTCATGCAGCTACGTCTCCGGCCCGCCCAGGACAAAAAGCCCATTTTCTTTCATGATTTTTTGTCATAGAAGTAGGAGACCACCACATCTATGATGATACCGGATTTTGTCACAATTATCGTCATAGAAGTGTCATAAGTATGATAGAAAAAAATTCGTTCGGCCCAGAATGTCAAGGATGTGTCTTTTTTTGTAGTGAGCAGACTTATTACGAGGGATATCACCTTCGTCAAATGTATAGAGAGAAAATACCTTTACTACTTGTGTCGGGTTATCAAGACCATGTATTTCTTGAATAGGCGGTAAATTCTTAACATCTTCAGCTTTAATACCTTTTTCTTTCTTAGATTTCTTTGCCTCTTGCATATCTTCAGGACTGAGAAATAGAATAACACTTTTCTTCAGAGTTGGCTTAGGAGTTGGTTCAGGAAGTCTAGCTTAGAATAACACAACCAGCACAACCAGCACAACTATCTAGGTGGTCTCTGGAAGCATTAGTTAGTCCATTATAAAACATATCAAGTATTTCATTTTTATTGAGAGGATGATCAGGCAAAGCATTAAGTAATTGGAGAAGCCTCCCCCAAGCTTGTGGGAGACTCTCTTCTTCAATTTGCACAAAATTAAATATTTCCCTTAAGGCAGCTTGTTTCTTATGAGCGGGAAAATATTTTACAGAGAAGTAATAGATCATATCCTGGGGACTACGCACACAACCAGGAGGAAGAGAATTAAACCATATCTTAGCTTCACCCTTTAACGAGAAAGGAAACAATTTAAGAATATAGTAATAGCGAATTTTTTCCTCAAGAGTAAATAGAGTGGCTATATCATTCAATTTAGTAAGATGTGCCACAACAGTTTCAGATTCATAACCATAGAAAGGATCAGACTCAACCAAAGTAATCAACTCAGGATCAACAGAGAATTCATAATCCTTATCAGTAACACACATAGGTGAAGAACAAAAGCAGGATCATATTTCATTCTAGCATTCAAAGACTTTTCTTTCAGCTTAGATAACAGTTTCTTAAGAACGTATCTATCATTGCAAGCAAAAAAGTCTCTAGCAGTTTCTTCATCCATAACATAGCCCTCAGGTACAACAGGGAATTCATATTTTGGGGGAGAATCTTCATCATCAGATTCAACGATATCATCAGTTTCAGTAATTTCATTCTCTCTAACCCTAGCAAGTTGTTCATCAGGAAATTCACCTAGTGGCACATTATTATCAAGCAGAGAAGTAGTATCATCATAAGCGTCATGCATAGAAGAAGTGGCATCATCAATAACATGCGACATATTAGAATCAATAGCAGGTGTAGGTGTCACAAGTTTACTCAAAACATAGGGTGAATCAAGTGCAGAGCTAGATGGAAGTTCCATACCTCCCCTCGTAGTTGAGGGATATATCTTGGTTTTGTATTCTTTCAGATTCCTTGTAGTGATCAACAGATATAAATCCCAAGTGACTGAGAGAATAGAACTATGCTCCTTGGCAACGGCGCCAGAAAAAGATCTTGATAACCCACAAGTATAGGGGGTCGCAACAATTTTTTAGGGTAGAATATTCAACCCAAATTTATTGATTCGACACAAGGGGAGCCAAAGAATATTCTTGAGTATTAGCAGCTGAGTTGTCAATTCAACCACACCTAAAAGACTTAATATCTGCAGCAAAGTATTTAGTAGAAAGCACTCCCTCCATCCGGAATTACTTGTCATCAAAATGGATGAAAATGGATGTATCTACAACTAAAATACATCTATATACATCCATTTTAATGACAAGTATTTCCGGACGGAGGGAGTAGTATGGAAGTAACGGTAATCGTGGCAAAAGTAACAGTGGCAGTTTTGTAGTAATCATAACAGTGGCAACGGAAAAGTAACTTAGCAAAGATCAATATGAAACGAGCTCGTAGGCAATGGATCAATGATGGATAATTATGTTGGATGGCATTCATCATGCAACAGTTATAACATAGGGTGACACAGAACTAGCTCTAGTTCATCAGTATAATGTAGGCATGTATTCCGAATATAGTCATACGTGGTTATGGAAAAGAACTTGCATGACATCTTTTGTCCTACCCTCCTGTGGCAGCGGGGTCCTAATGGAAACTAAGGGATATTAAGGCCTCCTTTTAATAGAGAACCGTACCAAAGCATTAGCACTTAGTGAATACATGAACTCCTCAAACTACGGTCATCACCGGGAAGTGTCCCGACTATTGTCACTCCGGGGTTTGCCGGATCATAACACGTAGTAGGTGACTATAACTTGCAAGATAGGATAAAGAACACTCATAGATTCATGAAAAAATAATAGGTTCAGATATGAAATCATGGCACTCGGGCTCTAGTGACAAACATTAAGCATGGCAAAGTCATCGCAACATCAATCTTAGAACATAATGGATACTAGGGATCAAACCCTAACGAAACTAACTCAATTACATGGTAAATCTCATCCAACCCATCACCGTGCAGCAAGCCTATGATGGGATTACTCACGCACGGTGGTGAGCATCATGAAATTGGTGATGGAGGATGGTTGATGATGATGATGGCGATGGATTCCCCTCTCCGGAGCCCGAACGGACTCCAGATCAGCCCTCCCAAGGAAGAACAGGGCTTGGTGGCGGATCCGTATCATAAAATGCGATGTATCCTTCTCTCTGATTTTTTTCTCCCCAAACGTGAATATATGGAATTGGAGTTGAGGTCGTCGGAGGTCTAGAGGGCCCACGAGGCGGGGGGCGCCCAGGGGTAGGGCGCGCCCCCACCCTCGTGGTCAGGGTGTGGCCCACCTTTGGTTGATTCTTTTGCCATTATTTTTTATTAATTCCAAAAAGTGTCTCCGTGAAGTTTCAGGTCATTTCGAGAACTTTTATTTCTGCACAAAACTAACACCATGGCAATTCTGCTGAAAACAGCGTCGGTCCGGGTTAGTTTCATTCAAATCATGCAAATTAGAGTCCAAAACAAGGGGAAAAGAGTTTGGAAAAGTAGATACGTTGGAGACGTATCACCAAGTGAGGAAGCAAACAAACAAACATGCAAAAAAATATTTTTGTATTTTTGTAAAATTGTTTTAGAAGTGGGGGTGATGAAAACGAGAGGCAAATGGCAAATGGAACTAAGAACAAGTAGATGATAGTTTATGCATACATACTTGATAGGTTTTGGTGATGTCTCCCTAGCAACGACGCCAGAAATTCTTCCTGCTACTTGTCACATGCATTGGGATTTCATGAAGAGGAGAGGATGATGCAGTACAATAGAGATAAGTCTTTTCCTCAGTTAAAAACCAAGGTTATCAATCCAGTAGGAGAACCATACAAAACCTCGTTAGCATTACCTATATATAGAAAAGCGAATACTTGCACCCAACACGATCAAGGGGTTGTCAATCCCCTCGGCTGTTATTTGCAAGGATCAAATCTCGTAGTGGTAAATAGATAAAATAAAACACAAAATAAATTCACGGTAATAAAATTACAACAAGGTAATTTTGGATTTTATATATGATATAAGTACACCCGGGGGCCATAGTTTTCACTAGAGGCTTCTCTCTTGACCACATAGCATACGGTGGTTAAACAAATTACTATTGGGAAATTGATAGAAAAGCACATAGTTATGATGATATTGAAGGCAATGATCATGTATATAGGCACCTTGGGGACATAGTTTTCATGGCTTGGCAGTAATTTCGTTCATAACTATGAGAAGTTTGATTCTTTATGATTGTTTTGAGTTATGCTAGTGGTGTAATTGTGAATTTTAGAAATACTTGTGTTGAGGTTTGTGAGTCCCGTAGCATGCACGTATGGTAACTGTTGTGTTACAAATTTGAAGCATGAGGTATCTCTTTGATTTTCCTCCCTATGTGTGGAGGTCGGGATCGCGCGATGGTTAACTCCTACCAACCCTTCCCCTAGGAGCATGCACGTAGTGCTTGGTTTTGATGACTTGTAGATTTTTGCAATAAGTATGTGAGTTATTTATGACTAATGTTGAGTCCATGGATTACGCACTCTCACCCTTCCACTATTGCTAGCCTCTCTTGTGCCGCACAACTTTCATCGGTACCATACACCCAGCATTTACTTTCCTCAAAACAGCAAACATACCTACCTATTATGTCATTTCCATGGCCATTCTGAGATATATTGCCATGCAACTTTCCACCATTCCGTTTATTATGACACGCTTCATTATTGTCATATTACTTTTCATGATCATGTAGTTGACATCATATTTGTGGCAAAGCCACCGTTAATAATTCTTTCATACATGTCACTCTAGAATCATTGCACATCCTGGTACACCACCGGAGGCATTCATATAGAGTCATATTTTGTTCTAAGTATCGAGTTGTAATTCTTGAGTTGTAAATAAATAGAAGTGTGATGATCATCATTATTAGAGCATTGTCTCGTGTGAGGAAATTAAAAAAGAGAGGCCAAAGAAGCCAATAAAAAAAGGTGGCAAAAAAGCCAATCAAAAAAAGGAGAGAAAAAGAGAGAAGGGACTGTGTTACTATTCTTTTTCCACACTTGTGCTTCGAAATAGCACCATGATCTTCATGATAGAGAGTCTCTTGTTTTGTCACTTTCATATACTAGTGGGAGTTCTTCATTATAGAACTTGGCTTGTATATTCCAACGATGGGCTTCCTCAAATGCCCTATGTCTTCATGAGCAAGTAAGTTGGATGCACACCCACTTAGTTTCTTTTTGAGCTTTCATACATTTATAGCTCTAGTGCATCCGTTGCATGGCAATCCCTACTCACTCACATTGATATCTATTAATGGGCATCTCCATAGCCCGTTGATATGCCTAGTTGATGTGACACTATCTCCTCTTTTTTGTCTTCTCCACAACCACAATTCTATTCCACCTATAGTGTTATGTCCATGGCTCTCGCTCATGTGTTGCGTGAAAATTGAAAAAGTTTGACCACTAAAGTATGAAACAATTGCTTGGCTAAAATCGGGGTTGTGCATGATTTGAATATTTTGAGTGATGAAGATGGAGCATAGCCAAACTTTATGATTTTGTAGGGATAAGCTTTCTTTGGCCATGTTATTTTGAGAAGACATAATTGCTTTGTTAGTATGCTTGAAGTATTATTATTTTTATGTCAATATTAAACTTTTGTCTTGAATCTTTCGGATCTGAACATTCATGCCATAGTACAGAAAATTAAATTGATAAATATGTTAGGTAGCATTCCACATCAAAAATTCTGTTTTTATCATTTACCTACTCGAGGACGAGGAAGAATTAAGCTTGGGGATGCTTGATACATCTCCAATGTATCTATAATTTTTTATTGTTCCATGCTATTATATTATCTGTTTTGGATGTTTAATAGGCATTTATATGCTATTTTATTTTATTTTTGGTACTAACCTATTAACCAAGGGCCCAGTGCCAGTTTTTGTGTGCCTATTTTAGAGTTCTGCAGAAAAGGAATACCAAACGGAGTCCAAACAGAATGAAACCTTCGCGATGATCTTTCTTGGACCGAAAGGCAACCAGAAGACTTGGAGAAGAAGTCAGAGAAGCAACAAGGCAGCCACGAGGCAGGAGGGCACGCCCCCACCCTCGTGGGCCCCTTGTAGCTCCCCTGAACTACTTCCTTCGACTATATATACTCTTATACTCTGAAAACATCCAAGAGAGCCACAAAACCACTTTTCCACCACCATAACCTTCTGTACCCGTGAGATCCCATCTAGGGACCTTTTCCGGCATCCTGCCGGAGGGGGATTCGATCACGGAGGGCTTATACATCAACACCATCACCTCTCCGATGAAGTGTGAGTAGTTTACCACAGACATTCGGGTCCATAGTTATTAGCTAGATGGCTTCTTCTCTCTCTTTGATTCTCAATACCATGTTCTCCTTCATGTTCTTGGAGATCTATTCGATGTAATACTATTTTGCGGTGTGTTTGCCAAGATCCGATGAATTGTGGATTTATGAACAAGATTATCTATGAATATTATTTGGTTCTTCTCTGAATTCTTATATGCATGATTTGATATCTTTGCAAGTCTGTTCGAATTATCGCTTTAGTTTGGCCTACTAGATTGATCTTTTTTGCAATGGGAGAAGTGCTTAGCTTTGGGTTCAATCTTGCGGTGTCCTTTCCCAGTGATAGTAGGGGCAGCAAGGCATGTATTGTATTGTTGCCATCCAGGATAACAAGATGGGGTTTTCATCATATTGCTTGAGTTAATTCCTCTACATCATGTCATCTTGCTTAATGCATTACTCCGTTCTTTATGAACTTAATACTTTAGATGCATGTTGGATAGCGGTCGATGTGTGGAGTAATAGTAGTATATGTAGGTAGGAGTCGGTCTACTTGACACGGATGTGATGCCTATGTTCATGATCATTGCCTTAGATGTCATCATAACTATGCGCTTTTCTATCAATTGCTCGGCTGTAATTTGTTCACCCACTGTATTATTTGCTACCTTGAGAGAAGCCACTAGTGAAACCTATGGCCCCCGGGTCTCTTTTCCATTATATTGAATCTCGTTTACATCTTGCTAGTTTCTAATCTACTATTTTGCAATCTTTACTTTCCAATCTATAAACCAAAAATACCAAAAAATATTTACTTTACCATTTATCTATCTCTATCAGATCTCACTTTTGCAAGTGACCGTGAAGGAATTGACAAGCCCTTTATCACATTGGGTGCAAGTTGTTGATTGTTTGTGCAGGTATTCGGTGGCTTGTGCATTCTCTCCTACTGGATTGATACCTTGGTTCTCCAAACTGAGGGAAATACTTACGCTACTTTGCCGCATCACCCTTTTCTCTTCAAGGGAAAACCAACGCAAGCTCAAGAGGTAGCATAAGCATAGCATGAATACTTCATAAATTATAGATATGTTGGAGATGGCCACTTGTTGTTTTTTGCTTGTTTTTGGCTTTTTAGAAAATATATATCAAACAAAGCCAAATGGAGAAAAAAAAATTTGGAATATTTTTTCTGGACCAGAAGAGACCCTAGAAGGTTCGGGAGAAGACCTAAAGAGTCATGAGGGGGCGACAAGCTCGGGAGGTGCACCCCAGGGGGCGCCTCTAGGCTTGTGGGCCCCTCGTAGCACCTCTTGACCTAATTCCTCTATAGATTCTCAGATACAACTTTATGGTACTCTGTAAGTTTCTGTTTTAGTGAGATCTCATCTGGAGGCCTTCTCCGGTACTCTGTTAGAGGGGGAATTGGTCATAGAGGGGCTATACATCAACCTTGCTGCCCTTCCTATGATGTGTGATTAGTTTACCTCAGACCTATGGGTCCATAGCTAGTAGCTAGATGGCTTCTCCTCTCTCTTTCATCTTCAATGCAATGCTTTCCTTGATGTTCTTCGAAATCTATTTGATGTAATGACTTTGTGCGGTGTTTTTGTTGGAATCCAATGAATTATGAGTTTATGATCATATTTATCCATGAATATTATTTGAGTTTTCTCTAAACCCTTTTATTCATGATTATGGTAGCTTCATAATCCTCTCCGATCTATTGATTTGGTTTGGCCAACTAGATTGATTTTTCTTGTAATGGGTTCGATCTTGCGGTGCTCAATCCCAGTGACAGAAGGGGACATGACATGTATGTATCATTACTATTAAGGGTAAAAAGATGGGGTTTATTCATATGTGGGTTTACTTTGTCTACATCATGTCATCTTGCTTAAGGTGTTACTCCGTTCTTTATGAACTTAATACTCTATATGCATGCTGAATAGCAGTTGATGTGTGGAGTAATAGTAGTAGATGCAAAATTGTTTCGGTCTACTTGTCTCGGATATGATGCCTATATATATGATCATTGCCTTGGCCATCGTCATGACTATTCGCTTTTATATCTGCCCAATAGTAATTTGTTTACCCACCGTATGCTATTTTTCAAGAGAGAATCCTATAATGAAAACTATAGCCCCTGGTCTATTTGCCATCATATTGAAACCAAAAATACATTGCTGCATTATTTATTTATTTATTATTTTTGTGCGATCTATCTATCACCATACAATTTAATCTCGCAAGTGACCGCCAAGATATTAACAACCCCTTGTTCGCGTTGGGTGCAAGGATTTGTTAACTTGTGTGCATATATTGCTAAAGTGGTGTTGCGTGGTTCTCCTACTGGATTGATAACCTTGGTTCTCAACTGAGTGAAATACTTATCTCTACTGTATTGCATCATCCTCTCCTCTTCGAGGAAATCCCAACGCATCTTACAAGTAGTAGGAAGAATTTCTGGCGCCATTGCCGGGAAGACATCATCAACATGTACCAAGTACCTACGCATAAACTGTCATCTCCTTGTCTTTACATTATTTGCTATTTGCCTCTCGGTTTCATTTCCCCCACTTCTAAAATGTTTTCACAAAAATACAAAATATTTTTCATTTGCCTTTCTTCTTGTTTGCTCGTTTGCTTGCCTTTTGTCTTCATGTCAACACTCAAAAAACTAGAAAAGAAATAAGAAAAATAAGATGGATCCTCATCCTCTTGCTAATCTTTTTAAAAGATCCAATTATGATGAACCAATTGCTAGTGATTTGGGTGCACTAGATTATCTTTATGAAGTTTTGCTTGAAATTCGTGAATCTAAAAATTCTGATGAAGTGTTAAAAGAAGAAATTTATAAAGTAATCATGATAGCTCCTTCAATTAAAATCATGACTGCAATGATGTTTTTAGAAATTCTATCAATGTCAATTGTGTTAATGACATGCACAACCCCAAGCTTGGGATGATGATTTTTTTATGTCCACTACTCATTCTAATGATCATGATTGGGGTGATGTTTCTTATGATCTTGAGTTTATTTAAGCCTCATGATGAATATGAAATTGATAATAGTGTTTGCAATAATATTGAAAGTGGGTTTGGAAGAGAGTCAACTTTAGGAAAAAGGAATCCCACATATCTGGAGAGTGTTCAATCTTATGAAACTATTGATAAAAGTGGGTTTGGAGAGGTCATGACTTTAGTTGATGTTAACTCCACTATCTTCTAAGATTATATGACTTTTATGCATGTGGTCCATGAAGAGAATATTTTATTGATAGATATATTGTTGAATTTGAATATGATCCTACATGTAATTATTATGAGAGTGGTAAATATGGTTGTTGAAATCTTCATGTTACTAAATTACCTCTCTTCATGTTGAGATTGCTATTGTTTCTTTCTTCTTCCTTGCATATGCTAGTTTTTGCTTGCCTTGATAATTTGTTTACTTATAAAATGCCCGTGCATCGGAATTATATTGGACTTACATAATTTATTCACATGCCACATGATGCTCTCTTTGTGTTTCAATTATTATCTTTCATGTGAGCATCAATAAAATCCCAAGCCTATCTTAATGATTATAAAGAAACAGCTTTTTGGGAGACAACCCAATAGTTACTTTCTCTATTTTTATGTGCACACAATTATTCTACTGGTATGTTTGTGTTTTTGTGTTTTTATTTAGTGTTTGTGCCAAGTAGAGCCTTTGGGATGATTTGGATGATAGTTGATTTGATTATGTGAAAAAACAGACATTTTTGTGCCAAGTTCTGGAATTTTGTAAATTCACAGAAACATTCTTTCACTCTTAATTTTTTACACATAATTTATATACAACTTTCCCACATTTTCCTATTTTTCAGAATTTTTAGAGTTACAAAAGTATGGTCAATGTTCAGATTACTACAAATTGTTCTATTTTTGACAGATTTTGTTTTTGATGCGTTGTTTGCTTGTTTTGATGAATCTATGGATTGTATCAGGGGGTATAAGCTATGGTGAAGTTCGAATATAGTAGGTATAATTCAAAAATAAAATATGAATGGTTTTGCAACAATACTTAAAGTGGTGATTTGCTTTATTATACTAATGAATCTCACGAAGGTTTTGTTAAGTCTTGTGTGCTGAAGTTTTCAAGTTTTGAGTGGGATCACGATGGATGAAAGAATAAGGAGTGGTAAGAGCCTAAGCTTGGAGATACCCATGGTACCCCAAGGTAATATTCTATTCAAGGACTCTCAAGCAACTAAGCTTGGGGATGCCCTGGAAGGCATCCCCTCTTTCTTCTAACGACCATCGGTAATATTACTTGGAGCTATATTTTTATTCATCACATGTTATGAGTTTTGCTTGAAGCATCATGTATTATATGAGTCCTTTCTTTGTTTGCTTTTTAGTTTTTCACAATCATCTTTGTTGGACACACCTATTTTAGAGGGACACACATTCATCTTGATTTGTTAGAATGCTCTATGTGCTGCACTTAAATCTTTTGAGCTAGGAAGTTTCTCTAGTGCTTCACTTATATTTTTTAGAGCACGACGGTGGTTATATTTTAAAGAAATAGTTGCACTCTCATACTTCACTTATATATTTATGAGAGTTGATAATAGTAATGGCAATTAGTGTAGGTTATGAATTTGGTCCTAATATGATAGGTATTTGCTACCTCTTGAGCTTGCGTTGGTTTTTCCCTTGAAGAGGAAAGGGTGATGCAGCAAAGTAGAGTAAGTATTTCCCTTAGTTTGAGAACAAAGGTATCAATCCAGTAGGATATAATACACAAGTCACTGAATACCTACAAAAACAATCAACAACTTGCACCCAACGCGATAAAGGGGTTGTCAATCCCTTCACGGTTACTTGCAAAAGTGAGATCTGATAGAGATAGATAAACGGTAAAGTAAATATTTTTGGTATTTTTGGTTTATAGATCGGAAGGTAAAAGATTGCAAAATAGTAGATTGGAAGCTAGTATGATGTAAAAGAGAACTTATATGATGGAAAAGAGATTCAATATAATGGAAAAGAGACCCGGAGGCCATAGGTTTCACTAGTGGCTTCTCTCATGATAGAAAATAATACGGTGGGTGAACAAATTACTACCAAGCAATTGATATAAGAGCACAAAGTTATGACGATATCTAAGGCAATGATCATGAACATAGGCATCACGTCCGTGTCAAGTAGACCGAAATGATTCTGCATCTACTACTATTACTCCACTAATCGACCGCTATCCAGCATGCATCTAGAGTATTATGTTCATAAAGAACGGAGTAACACATTAAGTAAGATGACATGATGTAGAGGAATTAACTCAAGAAATATGATGAAAACCCCATCTTTTTACCCTCGATGGCGACAATACAATACGTGCCTTGATGCCCCTACTGTCACTGGGAAAGGACACCGCAAGATTGAACCCAAAGCTAAGCACTTCTCCCATTGTGAGAAAACCCAATCTAGTAGACCAAACTAAACCGATAATTCGAAGAGACTTGAAAAGATATCAAATCATGCATACAAGAATTCAGAGAAGACTCAAATAATAGTCATAGATAATCTGATCATAAATCCACAATTCATCGGATATCGGCAAACACACCACAAAAGAATATACATCAAAGAGATCTCCAAGAACATGGTATTGAGAATCAAAGAGAGAGAAGAGGCCATCTAGCTACTAGCTATGGACCCTTAGGTCTCTGGTAAACTACCCACGCTTCATCGGAGAGGTAATGGTGTTGATGTAGAAGCCCTCCATGATTGAATCCCCCCCCCCTGCAGGACGCTGGAAAAGGTCCCTAGATGGGATCTCATGGGTACAAAAGGTTGTTGCGGTGGAAAAGTGGTTTCGTGGCTCCCCTGGATGTTTTCAGGGTATAAGAGTATATATAGGCGATGGAGCTAGGTCAGGAGACCCACGAGGCAGGGGAGCGCGCCCTACCCCCCTGGGTGCACCCTCCACTCTCGTTGCCAACTCGTTGTGTCTCCGACTTCATCTCTAAGTCTCCTGGTTTGCTTCTGGTCCAAGAAAGATCATCGCAAAAGTTTCATTCTGTTTGGACTCCGTTTGGTATTCCTTTTCTATGAAACTCTAAAATAGGTCAAAAACAAAAACTGGCATTGGGCTCTCAGCTAATAGGTTAGTCCCAAAAATAATATAAAATAGCATATAAATGCCTATTAAACATCCAAAACAAATAATATAATAGCATGGAACAATCAAACATTGTAGATACGTTGGAGACGTATCAGTATTCAAGAGGGGTATAATAAAAACTTTCATGTAGATCACTGATTATGATAAGTTTGATTCCTTGCAATAGTTTGCGATATAAAGGTGGTAATATGTGGGTTATGCTAGTGAGTAATTATGGTTTAGTAAGAATATTGGTGCTAAGGTTTGTGATTCCCAAAGCATGCACATATGGTCTCTCGTTATGCTATGAAATTGGAGCATGATTTATTATTGATTTTCTTCCTTATGTGTGGCGGTCGGGGACGAGCGATGGTGTTTTCCTACCAATCTACCCCCTAGGGGCATGTGTAGTAGTACTTTGCTTCGAGGGCTAATAAACTTTTGCAATAAGTATATGAGTTCTTTATGAGTAATGTGAGTCCATGGATTATATGCACTCTCACTCTTACCATTCCGCATTTTGCTAGCCTCTTAGGTACCGTGCATTTCTCTTTATCACCTTGAGTTGTGGTGCAAACTTCGCCGGTGCATCCAAACCCCGTGATATGATACGCTCTATCACACATAAGCCTCCTGATATATTCCTCAAAACATCCACCATTATTACCTATTATGGCATTTCCATAGGCATTCCGAGATATACTGCGACACAACTTCACTGTTCTGTTTTATTATAACACATATCATCATTGTCATATTGCTTTGCATGATCATATAACTGACATAGTATTTGTGGCTCAGCCACCGTTCATATTTTTTTTATACATGTTACGCTAGATCATTGCACATTCCGGTACACCGCCAGAGGCATTCATATAGAGTCATAATTTTGTTATAATATCGAGTTGTAATTTTCTTTTGCGTTGTAAGTAAATAGGAGTGTGATGATCATCATATTCATTATGAGAGCATTATCCCATGTGAGGAAATTAAATAAAAAGGCCAAAAAGAGCCCAACAAAAAAGAGAAAAGAAAAAATGAGAGAAAAAGAGAGAAGGGGCAATGTTACTGTCCTTTCCATACTTGTGCTTCAGAGTAGCACCATGTTTTTCACATAGAGAGTCTCCTGTGCTTTATTTTTAAATAAGTAGTTGGAATTTTTCATTACAACTTGGCTGGTATATTCCAATGATGAGCTTCCTCAAATGCCCGAGTTCTTCATGAGCAACCAAGTTGGACGCACGCCCACTTAGTTTTATTTTTTAGCTTGCACATACTTATAACTCTTAGTGCATTCATTGCATGGCAATACCTACTCCTTGCATTGACATCAACTGATGGGCATCTCTGATGCGGCTTGAACTATGTCTGTATTTCCCCAAAGAGGAAGGGATGATGTAGCACAGCAATGGTAGGTATTTCCCTCAGTGATGAGATCAAGGTTATCGAACCAGTAGGAGAGCCACACCACACTATGTAAACGGTACCTGCACACAAAGAACAAATACTTGCAACCCGACATGTAAAAGGGGTTGTCAATCCCTTTTGGGTAGCGGCGCCAGAAATTGGCACGTGGACGGGAGAAAGTTGTAATAGATTGATAGATGCAAATAAAATTCAGCCAGGTATTTTTGGGTTTTTGATAATATAGATCTGAAAATAAAAGTTGTAAATAAACAAAAAGGCAAATAGAAAAATAGATCTGAAAGTATATGATGAGAAACTAGACCCGGGGCCGTAGATTTCACTAGTGGCTTCTCTCGAGAAAAATAGCATATGGTGGGTAAACAAATTACTGTTGGGCAATTGATAGAACTTCAAACAATCATGATGATATCGAGGCAATGATCATTATATAGGCATCACGTCCAAGATTAGTAGACTGACTACTGCCTGCATCTACTATATTACTCCACACATCGACCGCTATCCAACATGCATCTATTGTATTAAGTTCATGGAAAATGGAGTAATGCAATAAGAACAATGACATGATGTAGACAAGATCTATTTACGTAGAAATAGACCCCATCTTGTTATCCTAGGCAACGATACATACGTGTCAGTTTCCCTTCTGTCACTGGGATCAAGCACCGTAAGATCAAACCCATCACAAAGCTCCTCTTCCCATGGCAAGAAAAATCGACCTAGTCGGCCTAACTGTACCACCCCCAGTGTCATGCTACAGTAACCCTCTATGATTAAGCTAATCACTTTACTAAGCAATGCTTTCTCACCTTTGATTCAAATATCATTTGAAATCCCACTTTGAATGAAATTCAATTTGCAAGTGAAATATGAAGTTGCACAAAAGTTGATGCAAAATAGTTCATCATTTAGCCAAAATTCCATAACAAATGATTGTTAAGGAAAAGAACATCACCTCCAAGCCAAGATGGACTATAGCAATTAAAACAGTGCCATTTCAGCATTTTAAAATGCTATTTTAATTGTGCAAAATCCAAATGGGTTCAGTTGCCCCTCAAACTTTTTGTGGCAGTGCCAAAAACTACAAAGAATTTAAGTGCCCTAGTCCCACATTTTTTCAAAGTCTTTTGGTAGCCCAAACCTTTCCCTAGCTATCTCTGTTTTAAATAAAAAGAGAAAAGCAGAAAATCAGAAAAGAAAAAATGGCCTACCTGGCCTCTGGCCTAAGGCCCAGCGCGGCCCAGCCCACCAGGCGCCCCTGTCTCCCTCCACCTATGCTCACGGGGGCACCGTGGACGCCGTGCGGCCGCACATGGCCGAGATGGCCACGTGTCGGTCATCCGCTACCATCCCGCGCGGATAAGATTGCCGGTGACGCCCCTGCCAACCCTAGACCTCCCCTTCGCACGCCCCCACTCCTCTCTCTCCCTCCCTACAGATCTTCCCACACCCAAGCGCCATTGCCGCCCTCCACCTCGCACCACCGCAACGAGCATCGCCCCTGCTCCCCTCTGACATGTCCACCGGCCTCCCCGACATCGACTGCTTTGCCTTCGCCCGCTGGAATGAGCCGAGAGGCCCTCCTCATCGCCATCGACGCGTTCCCCTTTCGCCTCGGCCGCCGTCGATCACCGTCGAATTCCGGCTACCTCGCGTCCTCCCTGAGCTCACTGCCACTCTATAGGCTGCGATGTGAGCTCCCACTTCTTCTTCCCCTCTCTCTGAGCTCGCCCATGATCCGTAGCCACCGATGCCACTGATGACCGAACGCACCCCTTCTCACACTCGTCCCCGGCGTATCCACGGTGACCTTTTAGTCCCGTGCATGCCACCACTACAAAAAAAAGACACATCCATGACATTTTGGGCCGAACGATTTTTTTTCCTGTCATACATATGACACTTCTATGACGATAATTGTGACAAAACCCGGTATCATCATAGATGTGGTGGGCTCCTACTTCTATGACAAAAAATCATGACAGAAAATGGGCTTTTCGTCCTGGGCGGGCCGGAGACGCAGCTGCATGACATTCTTTGGGCCGTCCATGATGGAAAAAACCATGGTAGAAGCGAGGGGGAGGAAAATTTCGAGGAGTTGCCAGTTACGGTGGGAGAGCGATGCGCGTTTCTCTCGTACAGGTACGCGCGTGTGTGCGAGGCATTGGCTCTAACTGAACCCGAGTGAGGCGTTGAGCGATTGCACTACAGGCTACGCGTTACTGAACCCGAGCGATCGATCAATGGCTGTTAACTGAACCCGATGGAGCGATTCCTTCGCTACTTCTGCTAACTGAAGCCGATTGATGCTGCCTCTGGGATGAACAGTGAGTGTTGCGGGGGGTTGGATGAACAGTGAGCGGTGGCGTTGCCTCTGGATGAACAGGAACTCGTGGTGTGGAGGGCTAGATGAACAGTAGACGGTGGAGGGGTGGCCGTGGAGGGGTGGTTGAACAGGACCCCGTGGTGTGGAGGGCTGGATGAACAGTAGACGGTGGAGGGTGCCCGTGGAGGGGTGGTTGAACAGTAGCCGGTGGAGTAGCGCGCGGTGGAGGCTGGATGAACAGGAGCCCGTGGAGGCTGGAGGAGGTCGACGGTAGCCCGTGGAAGCTAGAGGAGGTCGACGGTGGAGATGAACAGTATCCCGTGGAGTCCCATTTTGCGGTACGCCACACCCCTCCCAATGAACAGGACCCCCGGTTCGACCGTAGGAGGTCCGTTTCATCCGTTTTGCTGTACGCCACACCCCTCCCAATGAACATGACCCCGTTTCGACCGTAGAGCTCCAACACAAGTCCGTTTCATCCGTTTTGCGGTACGCCACACCCATCCCGATGAATAGGACCCCTGTTTCGACCGTAGGAGGTCTGTTTCGTCCGTTTTGCGGTACGCCACACCCCTCCCAATCAACAGGACCCCCGTTTTGACCGTAGGAGGTCCGTTTCCTCCGTTGTGCGGTACGCCAGGCCTCGTTTCCATCGCCCGTTCCGTCCAAGCCGGTTGGCTCCCATGTGTTCCATGGCCTCCAGATGAACACGACGCATTCCGTTGCATCCCCATGAACACGACGCATTTCGTTGCCTCCCGATGAACACGGCGCATTCCGTTGCCTCCCCATGAACACGACGCATTTCGTGCCTCCCCATGAACACGAGCCCTCGCCGTATGTATGCACAACTAAGCGTTCGAGACCCCGCCCGTATGTACACATACGTGGCCGTATTTTCTTTCTTGCACCCTGGCCGTTGTACGTACGTGTACATGCTACGTGTGCACCTCTACTAAGACATGTGCGCGCCTCTACAACGACCAGTATGTACGTACACGTTCGCGACCAGAATGACAATGCTACGTACGCTTTGACTAGGTGGGTCCCGACTGTCAGGCACTTCCTTGCGTGCGAAAATGTAGCTGGTGGGTCCCAGCAGTCAGAGGGGCGAATCATTTTTTTTGCCCGGACGCACTTCCTTGCGTGCGAAGGTGTAGCTGGTGGGTCCCAGCAGTCAGGGGGGAAACGTTTTTTCACGAAATACAGTGGCCCATCCGGTGGGTCCCCGCTGTCAGGTGGAGGAATAATTATTTTCTGCGTAATAAGGAGGCACTTCCTTGCTGCGGCCGTGGACCCAGTTGTCAGCGTCTCCACATATAGTCCTCGTCCGATGGAAATCGTTCCTTGACCATGTTGACCATGCCGCGCCGAGAGCACCAGGGCGGTGGACGACGGCGAGGCCTAGGAAGGGGATGACGGGGAGCCGGGGAAGACGGGGCAGTGGAAGCCTGTGCCGAGAGGAGTACGAGGGTTCACTGGTTCGGCTGCGGTGTGAGGCTGCCGTCGCCGCAGGGCCTGGCCAGCGGTGGGAATAGTAGGGTGTGGTGAGGCCTCCGCGGCAGCACATCCGGCCACGGGAGGCAGGAGCATGCGGCACGATCGGCGCTGCTTTGGGAGGCTAGAGCAAGAAGACCAGAGGTTGAAGAAGCACTACGGCCGTTGGATGGACTTCGTACAGTCACTGGAGCTAGAATCGTTTATATTAACTAAGTTGACAAAGCCCTCCATCCCTGTCAACTTAGTAGGCCCACAAGTCAGCCTCCCACCAAGGTGGGTCCCAGCTAGCTGGGGGGTATTCATTTTTTGTGTGTAATAAGGAGGCACTTCCGGTCGGTCCGAGCTGACAGCAGGGGGAATGGTTTTTTTTTTGCAAAATACGGTGGCCCGTCGGGTGGGTCCCAGCAGTCAGGGGCAAACGTTTTTTTTGCGAAATACTGGTGGCCCGTCCGGTGTGTCCCCGCTGTCAGGTGGAGGAATTATTATTTTCTGCGTAATAAGGAGGCACTTCCTTGCGGCTGCCGTGGACCCAGCTGTCAGGTTTCCACATACAGTATTCTTCCGATGGAATTCGGTCATTGACCACATTGACCATGCCGCACCGAGAGCACCATGGCGGTGGACGACGGTGAGGCCTAGGAAGGGGACGACGCGGAGCTGGGGAAGATGCGGCAGTGGATGCCCACGCGGAGAGGAGTACGAGGGTTCACTGGTTCGGCTGCGCTGCCATCGCCGCAGAATAACAGGGGGTGTGGGTGAGTGGAGTGGAGGGATGGCCTGGCCAGCGGTGGGAGTTTTATGGGGGCGGTGAGGCCTCCGCGGCAGCATAGCCGGCCACGGGAGGTAGGAGCAGGCGGCACGACCGGCGCTGCTTTGGGCGGCTGGAGCAAGAAGACCAGAGGTTGAAGAAGCACTACGGCCGTTGGATGGACATTGTACGGTCAGTCGAGCTAGAATCGTGCATATTGACTAAGTTGACAAAGCCATTCGTCCCCGTCAACTTAGTTGGCCCACTATACTAGGTCCCAGCTAGCAAGGGGAGTATTCTTTTTTTTTTGGCGTAATAAGGAGGCACTTCCTTGCGTGCGAAGATATAGCTGGTGGGTCCGAGCTGTCAGCTGTGGTAACATTTTTTTCACGAAATACAGAGGCCCTTTTGGTGGGTCCCAGATGTCAGCTGGAGGAATCATTATTTTGCGCGTAATAAGGAGGCATTTCCTTGCGTGCGGCCGTGGACCCAGCTGTCAGCCTCTCCATGTACAGTCCACTTCCGATGGATGTCGTTCATTGACCACGTTGACCAGGCCGCGCCGAGAGCACCAGGGCAGTGGACGACGGCGAGGCCTAGGAAGGGAAGGACACGGAGCCAGGGAATACTCGTCAGTTATTTCCCATGCGGAGGAGTACGAGGGTTTACTGGTTCGTCTGCCGTCGCTGGAGAATAACAGCATGTGTGGGACTGAGGGTGAGTAGAGGGATAGCTAGGCCAGCAATGGAGTACGGTGGGGCGGTGAGGCCTGCGCGGCAGCACAGTCGACCGTGGGGAGGAGGGAGCAGGCAGTCCAGTCGGCGCTTGTTTGAGCGGCTGGAGCAGGAAGAGCAGAGATTGAAGAAGCACGACGGCCGTTGGATGGACATCCAACAGTATACAGGCCATCTGTGGAAAGCCTGAAATTTGTGGAAAATAGCATACAGCCCATCTGCCATTGTTTCATATAGTTTAGAGCCCATTTGCTAATTCTTACGGGTTTTTTTGGTGATCATATTCTTTTTGTTAGCATTACAGCCCATATTGTGGCCACGGTTAAAAAATTATACAAAGTTTTGCATATGTCAGTGCGGTCTGAACTCTTTTTAATCCCGAATTTTCGAGTCACATTCAGACTGATTTTAAAAATAAATGTATATCAATATAAAATCCAATAAATTGTCCACGCATAAAAATCAATGCAATTTAAAATCTCGAAATGAAAAAAGATATTTGAAACTAATTGGCGGTTTGATGTGTTTTAAAAATGTACAGCCCATTTCTCATTACTGATAGGCCATTTTCTCGGCCAGCTGAATGAAGCTCTCCTCATCTAGCTCAACAGGCCTGATAAAGTGACTTACTTGACAAATCACAAAAAAACTGGGCTAGCCATTTTCAAAAAGAACAAAAAACTATTGGGTTAGTCTGTGGTAAACATAAAAGAAAAGGTTGTCTAGATAGGCCAGAGTGTCCCGCATAGCCCAGTTGACACCCTGCTTCCGTCTCAAAAACATATTAGATAAATGCCACTCCAATTATGGCGATTCATAAAAATGCCACTGCAATTTCTAAACTTTGAAAAATGCCACTGCAATTTTTGCAAACTTTGAAAAATGCCACTGCAGTTTGCAAACTTTGAAAAACGCCACTCCAGACTTCAAAAAATGCCACTAGAAATGGCATGAAATGGCATTTTTCGAAGTTTGGAAATTGCAGTGGCATTTCTCGGAGGCATTTATCAAATTAACCCAAAACAAAAATAATTGGGTGAGCTATTGGGTCCCTGGTGTCAGCCGCTCGTTGTGCAATTCTCTCGTTTATTGACTACTTTGATAATGGCATGGGACCCAGATGTCAGAAATCCACTAGGAGGAGCCATTTTTTTATTGGCTTGAAATAAGAAGGCACTTGCTTGCATACTGCCATGAGCTTGGCGGGTCCCTGCTGTCATCCTCTCCACGTACAATCATCTCCTGATTGTGTACGCGTCAACTTGCTAGGCCCACAAGTCAGCCTCTAAACCCGTGGAGGACAAATACAACCCATTTAAAAAATAACAACCCATTCCATATGTTCAAACGGAAAGTTCAACATTCAGAGCAAAATAACAGGTCTGATCCACATATAGAGTACTGAACTTCCACGTTGACAACCATCATAGCCAAGTTAACTATCTACTCCCACTAGACAAGTACTAACATACTCTGAGCTAACTAGACGATGCCAGCGGTACACGCTAAACGCTGGCACCGGCGTCCTGCGCCTCGCCTCGGACTTGCCAAAGGTGCGATAGGGCGCGTTGCTCGCACGCGTTGTCCCTTTCCATGCCGGCGTGGTCCACCGAAGCTTCGGCTTCCAAGCGGGAAACCCACTTGATGAGCTGGTAGTAAAAATTGGCGTCGCGAATGCGTGCGTGCCCGACAGCCTCCAGGCCTATTTGCTGGGCGCCAGCCTCCATGTAGTCGGCCCAGTTGCGGGTGCTCTGCTCGCGACTCAGAGCATCGATGCATTGCTGCTCCATGTCCCGCTGGCGGCGCAAATCGGCATTACGCTGCTCCTCCGCCAGGTGGTCGTGCTCCAACAACTCCTGGTCCTCCGCCATGCGGTCGCGCTCCAACAACTCCTTGATCTGTGCATTGCCATCTAAAGACAGATAGAATGCCTCCTCCCTCCGTTTTCCTTCCGGTGAAAAACGGAACACTAGTTCTGGCGGGGACTGCCTCCGGCGTCGCCTACCACGGACGGGCGGGGGCATGGCGGACGTGGCGAGCGACATCGGGCTGGTGGGGGCTTATGAGGATATGGAGAGTTGGTCACGGTGGCATTGGAGAATGCCGGGAAACAGTACTTATAGGGGGAAGGTAGCGCGGCGGTCATCGGAATTGAATGCATAACGGCTTAGCGCGCCAGCTTGCCGTGGAAAACTAGGGAAACTAAAATTATGACTGTGCCGTCCCGTCCCGTCTGGGTCGCACGCCGGCATGGCGGTCAAATGAGTGCACTCGAATCATCTCCCTCCTTGTCAATAATGATTTCACGGATTTAAAAAGCCCGCAACAATTAAAGCGTATCTTTTTTCGCATCAGTTAGCTGCCTTAATTACGGCCGGCTGCATGTAGGCACTCAGAATCGCTCGCAGGCAGTACGCGAAGCAGCATGCAACGAGTCGCAGCCGAGGGCACGCATGCAGCCACTTAAATCGCTGGAATTAGTTAGGCTTAAACTTCTGCATGCCATTAATTATTGCCATGCATTGGTCTTGCTGCTTTGCTCACGGGACTAATAAACCCGGACGGAGGGAGTACCTTGGTTGGTGAGAGGTTTGAATTAAGCCCTGCAAACCGGAAAGGAGGTACTAGTACGTGTGTGATCCGCTATTTATTCGTGTAGGATCGAGTAGGTCGTTTCTTGAATTGAGCCCTGCAAACCAGAAAGGAGGTAGTACGTGCGCGATATGCTATTTATCCATGTAGGATTGATAGTGTAGCTTGTCACTTTCTTCAGAGGTAGGCATTTTTATTCAAAAAACTGCCACTTCGCATCTTGCGTCGCAAATAAAACTGCCTGGTGCGCATTTGTAGGCTAGCTAGTGATCGATCAGTAACTTGTAAACACTGAGTGAACAGAAATAAGTAACTGTTAATGCATCTCAATGATTCACAGATCATATACAAATATGTAGCTCCAAAAGCAAAGATCAGCCACTTTGGATCTTGCGTCGCAACTAAAACTAACTAGTACGATTCTCATACATAAGATCAACATGTTAATGCATCACAATGATTCACAGATCATATACAAATATGTAGCTCCAAAAGAAAAGATCTAAAAAAACATCTGTTCTTCCTACTAACATGGATGCTTCTCTTGGCCAACATTCAGTACAGACTGAAAGACAAATTTGTTTGTGAAGTCTACAATTCCTCTTGCAAACGTAAGTGGTTTCACCAACAGCTGGAACCATGAGAATGAACCACACATGATGGAAGAACATCCACTGCAATATGATTTGGTCTTCTCTCGATCACACCGCAAGACTATTTTCAAAATACAAACTTTAACTTAGGGAAAATGATGCCCATTGTATAATCAGACCAAAGCAATGAAGCACCAACTGTTGGCCAGTAAATAGTATAGTACTACTTTTCTGCAGTCCATGAAGTGACTATCCAATCTTTGTGTCTATTTTCAAATGGCACTGCATGTAGTGACTATACTATTATCTTGTGCTGTTCAACCAAAATTGCGGACACTTTGTTTGTTTGCCAAATAGCAACGGGCAGACATCTCTGTCTGCACAAATATCAAGCAGCTAGTAAACATATACCACACCATGTTTGCAGTGATGGAAGAGGTGAAATCGATACAACCGAAATTGAGCATCCAATCATTGAATCCTGTCCTGCACCTCCAATGTAGGTCCACCCTGCCAATAAATTCACATGCAAACCACTAGTATTACTATCTAATGACAGTACAAAAAGAGTAGCAAGATAGTAGCAAACCATGTACCTTCGTAATGAACAGCTCATAGTGCCACCAATTGGATATAAAGGTTTGGAAAAAACATGCTCCTAATGTTGAACTAGTTGGACTTTTTGTGCAGCTCCACTAAAATCAAGCATCCCTGTTTTCATAGATATTGAAAGTGTGATTACTATAAAAGTGGCACTAGTTGAAGCATAGACTCACAAATATAAGCATTCCAATTTCTTAATGGGAAAAGGTAGCAAGACTGTTTCTAACCACCTATTTGAAGGAATAAATAAAGCAACAACGGCTGATGTCAGGAAGGCATACATAGTTTTTTTCTAAAAAACTGAGCCATTCCTGACCTTTCCTCTTCTTTTAAGAAAATTTTGTGTAGTTCTACTAAAATAAAATGCCATCACCGCCTTGACAATTTAGTTACACTGTAGAAAAGGAAATGACTTAACATTACATCATGATGTTGGGTATGTAGTAGACAAGCATTAGAGACAAACATACATACCTCCTCCGATAACATAATGAACATTAATTTTAACAAAGGTGTGACTAGCTTTACCGGGATAATTTGAGTGAACTCTACACCCTCTGTTCCTTAATATAAGACGTTTTCGCGGTTCAATTTAAAGTACCCAAACGTCTAGTATTTAGAAAAATAGGGAGTAGTTTTCTTGAGCACATATCTGGGAAAGCTTGCCACACTTTATTTATGTCCATACGCTAATACAACACCATTCGAATACTACAAATATACACTAATCCAGTGGCTAGTGCAACAGTAGAGTTGTTAGTTTATTACAGGGTACAGTACAATGGTTTTACTGAACAAATTTCAATAAACTCTAGCACTGGAAGGTTTCTATAAGAATTAACAATACAAAATGTAAATGTAACAAGTTTCACCATTAGTATACTAGCTGTGCATGAGCATTAAACCAAATACAAAAGTTTGAAGGTAACTAGAATTATTAACTAATGACAGTATAAAAAAATTGCAAACCATGTACCTCCAAGGTAAATATCATTTCGAACTCGGGGGGACCTTAAAAATTGCTATCCCAATCTTGATAATTGATCAAACATAAAAACTTGATCTTTCCTCTTGATAATCAAGAGAATAGCCGGAGGAGGAGGTGCCCACTCTTGACCTTTCCTCTTGTCTTTAAAATGACATTAGCGCCTTGGCATTTTGGTGACACTGTACAAAAAAATTAACTTATCTCATGAAAGTGAGGTATGTAATCTATAAGCATTAACAGTGCAAAAATTTGAAGGTTATAAAATTGCTTGACTTGACTACTGGCGTTACACTAACAGCAAAAAAAGTGGCAATAAGAGCATGGGAGGCCCATTCGGACAGTGGGCGCACCAGTACGATGTACCTCCACGGACGCAGAGTGGTGAGGGAGGTATGGTTGCCCAGAGCAACAAATATCCAGGCAGCATAATAACATATGTGGATTACGTCCCATTTTTGTTCTCTTTAGCCACGTTTTTCTATGTGAGGACAACAAACCGATCGACCAGGTCATTATCTATTGCGTTGTCATGCCTTTCTACCCTTCTTCAACCAAGAGACACGACACTCGTTCCTTAGCTACTGATTTTCCCCTTTTCAACCTAGATGCGGGTTCGATGCCTACTCTCTTGGACAGTACAGTCTCCCTTCCTTTCCTTATTCAAACCAGACATGCATTAGTCTACATGAAGTAGGGTTTCCTTTAATAGTGCAAATTATGGTTTCCGTCTGCGTGGCCAGTAGAGCAGAGGATAGCAAATTGGGAAGATGGTGGAGTGGAAAAAGATCCACATGCAACGACGTGCCAGATGGGGCAATAGAACAAGGGTATGGTTCGAAAAGAGGTAGCATACCTGAGGGTCGGCGGGAAGTGGCTTCGCTCGTGGTCGTCATCCTCCCCACACACTACGGCACCGATCCCGCGCGGGCGCTAGGTCTAAAAGGACGACCTTGTCGTCAGTGCGTGACCTCGCTCGCCGACGACGAGTGCGTCAATGCTGCACGTCCTTTTCTTCCCCGGCGGATCTGTGACCACCGGTGAGGAGGGAGAGAGGGGTCGTCTTTTTTAGATCTGGAGAGAGGGTGGTAGTGTGAGAAGCAAGTGGGCAGCCCTTGGCAAGAAAGCGCTGAAGCTCCAACCTAGATATCTTCTTTATACTACTAGTACTGGAGGTCGAGTAGTGGTAGAGTAGTTCATATTTTCTCTGCATACAGTACCAGTTAGTCATGCTTCAAAACTGAACGGCGCACCATTAAGAAAATAAAGGCCGATAACTAATGCGGCACCTCGGGCCAACGCGGCCAGATCTCATTTTGCACAAGAAATTACACACCATGTCTCGTTGACATGTGGTCCCGTTCCACATATCAGTGAGACGACGGCGAGTAGTAGGAGTATTTCTGAACCGACGTGTAGGCCAGGGCGCCCATTCGTGAAACGTGGCAAACTGGCAACCGTCCATCGACTCTTCGCCTTTCCCTCTCGATTTGGAACTGCTGTCGCACGCTCTTCCTCTCCCTCCTCCATTTTCCTTCAGCCCTTCACCCTTTCTTCTACCATTGTTCGATCGTCTTCTCCATGGAGGGAACAGGACAGAAACGACCCCGTTATTCTTGCCCCGATCTGAAAGATGACATGGTGGAGGAACTCATTGATCGGTGCGACGTCATCACCTCGGCTAGCATGGCAGGTTCGTTCAAGCCCATTCTCGACTCAACTAATAACATCATTACAAGGAACCCAAGAGTCAAGGAGTGGTTTGATCTCCCCTATCTTCTTCGTCGTGACCCTGATGACTGGCGCCATCACGACGGAGGCCTCGCCCTGTGCAAGTTGATGCCGCTTGATAATGATACGTATGATGTTAAGATGCCATCGCTTGAGGGCAAGGCTTGGGCAGGCGCAAATGGAGATTGGGTTGTTTACATTGGGTCCAACTGCAAGTGGGAACTTGTGAATGTGTACACTCGTGACCGCGTTCCACTTCCAAAAATCTCAGCAGACTGCCCAGAGGTTGAACACACCGGTATTGTACGCACGTTCAAATACAATCATGGTGACTGTCTTCTACGGAAGATAGCAATTTCTCGAGTCCCCAACCGCTCTTGGAATTACAACAACTATGAAGTTGTTGCTATCTTCGACAAGCTTGTTGCCGTCGTCAGGGGTTTGACTGAATGGATATTGCTCAAAAATCAGTTTCTGTACACGGATGAGTACTGTGATGCAATTCAATACGAGGGCCTTTTGTTTGCTGCCACCACTCGTGGCACTGTTTTTGCATGGCATCCTCGTTGTTTCGGTATGTTTGTCTTCCACCGTAATTATAATTGTTTCATCCACATGCATGCGGGTTAGCAAGGCTAGTCATAGTGGAGAGTAACTTAGACTAGTAACATGCATATGTTACTAGTTTATGTTACTACCTCTATAGTGCATAGTATCTTATATTAGTACATAGGTGGTCTCATTTATTGCCATGCATGACACATAGTAGCATCACATTTATTATGTTACGGTATCTACCTATGTTACTATAACCATCTCTCTCTTCCTTAATTGCCTGCCACATAAGCATGTTTGCGAGTCCCAAGTGCATGATACTACTTATGTTACCCCCACTATGGCCAGCCTTACTAATTAACCTTCTTCTTGTGTTTCCAAGGTCCTGTGAACATTCCACCACCTATACTTGAAGATTTTTATAACCAAGGGGGAGATGATGATGGTGATGATCACGAGCATGAGGACGAGCAGCGCCCATATACTATTTGGCGCCTGGCAACTAATTCCGATGGATCATCTCTTCTCGTGTGTATACAACCCACTGATGATGTTACTGCTAAGGAAGCAGGTGTAGTCTCCCATGGTCGCACTCTCCGGACCTATTCCAACACCTATTGCATGGTATTCGGGATGGATACTAGTGTGCTAGTGCCAACTCCTTCTCCCTGGTACAGAATTGATAGTCTTGGAGAAAACTCGCTCTTCCTTGGACAAAACTATCCAATGATGGTGAAAGGCGATCCAACTGTTGTTGACACAACATTACTACCATTTATGAGAAGCAATTGTGTCTATACCTCAGACATTTGGCTGGTTCCCTACCCTGGTACTGATATAGTAGGCCACTTCAGCCTGGATGATCAGTCCTGCGTTGGTCTCCAGATTGACAATGGATGGCCTGTCCTAGAGAATCACTTGTGGTTCAAAGCAAGCGTTTCCAATGCTGAGGAATGGTTGAGTTGAAGTTCATTTCATTGCTCGTTATTTGTTGTGTGGTGAAAACTTTAGTATTTATAATGTATCCTTGTTGTCGATGTGGGTTGATGACCTGTTGTATGTAATAAAATGATATGCATGTGATAAACTTACTAAATTTATGAATGGCTTTCGAGTTGCTTCTATGAGTGAGTGGTGCGACGAGGCAAAAAAAATATTTTCCGAATACATAATTGTACGTGCATTGCAACAGGTTATCGGATGGGTCCAATCAACAATAGTAGTACACTATTTGTACTAGCTTCACATGCTTTGTGCGTCGTGCGGGTGTTTTTACTGTAGCCATACTGTACTACATAACCATCACCTCGAATCCTCGATACTAGTAGTACTATATAGTACTAACTAGTAGGAGTAGTAGGGTGGCATGGGCCAGAACAAGCATTCACGTCCAGGAGTACGGCACATGCCACCAGCACGACTTCCATCTGACATCATATTTCTTGGAGTCCGTCCTAGAGCAATCTCTTCAACATCATTGTTTCTTTAACTCAGCCATCGCGCGGCGGGCGAGGTGGGGGTTTGCCCATAGTCAGTTTCCTTAACTGCGGTCCCACTTGTAAGGCCAACTGCAATGCACGACCCCAAACGGACCTCCGTTTTGCATGAACTCCAATGATAATTTTGACTAGAAAAGCAAGACCAAAGAAAACAAGAACCACAATACATTTTACTACTCCTGTAAGTTGGATTAGTGCCTTCTCGATGCATTCATTGTTGATCTGCGGAGGCTCGATCTTGCATGCTTCTTTCTTCTTTGAGTGTAAAGAAGTAGACGTTGCTTCCTCGCATCTAGTCTCATGTCTAGCCTCTATTCTGGTCCTCCCTCTGGTCCGTTTTTCTCTACATCTAAGCAGCAACACGCATACCAAGTAGGAGTATCAACAAGTGCACTAATCTCATCTATAGCCTCTGTGCTAGATAAAAGTGATAGAACATCTACTAAATTGCGCTCTATCAATATATGGATGTACTCTTCTTCCCAATACAAAAACTTGGATCCATTCTACTCCCTCCGTTGCACAATACATGCCTTCTATTTGTCAAAATATATATGTATCTAGACATGTTTTAGTATATAGGCACATCCATTTTTTGGACAAATGGAATTCAAGTATTTTGGAACGGAGGGAGTACACAATAAAACTTTTAAGTTAGCACAACTAGTCTAATCCGAGAGCACAACCGAAGATTTGGTCGGGTTCTTCCTCCTTTTGCCGACACGTGGGACATCCAGCATCCAGGTCATGTCATGAAAGAAAATAGATTCGTAGTTGATAAGTTGAAGCCATGAGATGTGCATCTTGGGTTAAACTGTAAATAGAATCTTACTACCCTTGAGTAACTCCAAAAGTGGACACCGAAGATCTTTCTTGGATTTGTTTTTCATCACCAGCACGTCGAGGTGAAAGATGTGCAGGTTCAGTGGGTCCGCTTGCGTTTTCACTGACATGTGGGACCGCATGTGAGCAAACAGACGATGGGCTCCGCGCGTCCGCTGGCTGGCTGAGAAGAGAGATAGAGGAGTGCTGAGCACGGACTGCAGGAAATTTGTTCTACGTATTGTACCTCGATATAGGCTCGATATAGTGGGGTGGCATGGGCCATAACTAGCATTCACGTCTAGCATTCACGTCTAGCACTACGGCACACGTCACCCACACGAGTCCCATCCGACACCAATTTTCTTGGAGTCCGTGCTACAGCCATCTCTTCTCCCTCCTGTTTCCTTAGCCATCACGCGGTGGGCGGGGAGGGAGTTTGCCGATAGTCGGTTTGCTCAACTACGGTCCCACTTGTAAGTGAAAATGCAACACCGCACGCATTCCCGCTTGAGCGGCGTACCGGACCAACTGTGTGGGGGTGCGATGCGAACACGGCAGGCTTTTTATTTTGAACTCGTAACTTGTAAAATTTAGTTCTGCTCCATGGCGTGATCGATAGATAGAAAATAACGATTTTGCCTAGAGTAATGAGAAGTTTGGTTCTGGCGTCGTTTATGCATGGAGTACGTACGAAAATTATGAAGTTGATGCGAAAGGTAAGATAATTATTGTAGTATCATATACTACTACATGGATTTGACGGAACGATAAAAATACATACGGATCCATCAACGACATCCTCACGCCCTAGTGCGCCGGGTCACCAACCGACGTGTGAGGAGCAGCGGCATTGGCGGCGAGCTCAACGTGCTTCTGAACAGTGCGTCCAAGGTTGCCCTGCGGTCCAAGAAGGCCAACGTCCTATCGTCCTCCTCTTGCATGTGCGTAGATGTGGGTGATTATGTCCATGGTGTCTTGCTGCGCGAGGCGCTGCGCGGCGAGCGCGACCTCAAGGTGGACATTCTCCGGCGCGATGGTGGGCAGTCGCAGGGCCACCAGTGCATCAAAGAGGTTGTCACCATAATGGCCGTTGAGGGTGGCGGGCATCGCAGAGCCTGGGCGCGTCGGCTGAAGGCTTACGTCAAAGTCGTCCGCGAGCTTCTTGACGACGGTGAACTTGTCGAGGAAACCGACGAGGACCTCGTCGAACAAGGAGACGAAGTTTTCATCCAAGCGGCCCCTCGCCCTGCCGGCCTCAAGCGATACTACCTGGAGACGTTCCTCGTTGCCGGGCCGCAGGCCGGCATCGTGGACCATCTGACACAGCCGGCTGATGCTCGCGCTCATCGCCTCCATGGGCCTAGCTTAGCTTCTACTAGTCAACTGATCTTGCGATTCAAGTGATCACTCTTGCCCTTGGTTAGCGTGCGTAGGTGTGTAGGATTTTGTACTACTCCTCGGCCCTCTACTGCACCTGCCTTTGGTTGTACAACTGATCTTGCGATTCGAGTGATCACTCTTGCCCTTGGTTAGCGTGCATAGGTGTGTAGGATTTTGTACTACTCCTCGGCCCTCTACTGCACCTGCCTTTGGCTGTATGATAGGTGGGCCAGCCACCCCCTGGGCCCACATGTCATTCACCCAGAGGCAGTTGCCGTAAGTCAATGAGCTGCGCCACTACTAGGAAAAGGGCTATAGATGGAAATGACACTAATGGCGCACCAGACAAGTGGTGCGCCATTAGTATATACTAATGGCGCACCACCTTCTGATGCGCCATTAGTCTTGAAACTACTAATGGCGCACCCTGACCATGATGCGCCATTAGTACCAAATTTTTTTTTGAACTAGTGCGCCTGTCCAAACATACTAATGGCGCATCCCCTGGTGGTGCGCCATTACTAGTTGTAACTAGTAATGGCGCACCAGCCAGAAGGTGCGCCACTAATGTTATTTTTTTTATTATTGCTTTTATTCCTTTTTTTGCAAAAGTTCTAATGGCGCACCACCAGGGGTGCGCCAATAGTAACCTGGATTACTAATGGCGCATTTGTTGCTGGTGCACCATTAGTAAGTGGGCAGCAACAAGATATTTTGGACAGCCTCTCCTCCGACACTCACTTTCTCCCCACTTCATTCTCTCCACCGCCTCCTCCTTGTCTCGGGTGCCTCCTCTTTTTCACCTCATTTCCACCATAGATTCATTCAAATTAAGTGGTTAAGTTACCTTGTTTTGCTAGGTAAGTAAGGGGGGAAGCTATATTTATGTTGTTCTCCCTACAACAATGTGCACATGCACTTTTTATGGCCTAGCTAGATCTATGTATGTTCGTGGTGTTGCATATGTTTGTGGTGTTGCATATGTGTTTGTGTTTGGAGGTGTACCGGTATTTGAAATGCGATAGTTGCCAATATTTTGCCGGAATGTTGATTCATTTCCATTTCGGCGAGAATTTTGGCATTAAGCATTCTTTTTGGTCCTATTTTTAGGGAAAGTCATGCCAAATTTTTTCTTGGTTCTAAAATATCGTTTTGCTCTACCACGCAGGCGACCATGGTCCGCACGATGACCGAAGGCATCGTGAATAGGTTTTTGAGGTCCGCGAAGGCCGAGATGCTTCAAAAGAACGAGACGGAGATAAGATGTCCGTGTCGAAGATGCAAGCTGAATAGCCTTATTGCGGACCCGGATTCCGGGCAGGTGCGGGACCACCTGCTCTTGCGTGGTTTCATGGATGGCTATCGGTGGCAAGGTGATTAAGATGACTACGAAGTCGTCCATGGGGGCCGGGCAAGAAATGAGGAAGGGCAGCAAAACAACCACCGCGGCTCGGGGGGGCGAGAAGACGAAGAATCCCCAGGAGATGATCACGACGGTGATGCTGTACACAGTCATCATGTAGAAGATGCAGGACATGATGATGATGCCGGCGGAGCAGACGACGCTGGACCATCGATGGGCTGGGTGCAGGACCCTCATATTCAAGAGCTGCTTCTCAAGCAGACGGATAACGCAAGAGCTGTCGCCCGAGAGAAAGCCAAGATGGATCAACTTGAGTTAGACGCGGTTACTCCATTGTATGAAGGATGCACACCCGAGGATACCCACCTGAAAGTAACGCTCATGGCTCTGGAGATGAAGGTAAAACACAAAATGACCGACGCATGCTTCGACGAGAACATGTCATTCTGGCATGAACGTCTTCCCAAGGGGAACAAGTGCCCGACCAGTTTGGAGGAGGCGAAGAAAATTGTGTGTCCTCTGGATTTACCGCACATGAAATACCATGTGTGCATGAACAATTGCATCATTTATCGGGACGAGCACGCGGAGTCTACCATATGTACGGTGTGCAGTGTCACTCGATACAAGAAGAGGAAGAAAGCTCCTCGAAAAGTGGTGTGGTACTTTCCGATCACTCCTCGTCTGCAGCGGTATTTCGCGGATCCTAAGGTAGCAAAGCTCCTGCGTTGGCACGCGGATAGGGAGGAGAAGAAGCGAGAAGATGACGCAAATGATCCGGAGATAGATAAAAAAAGACAAGATGCTGAGTCACCCTAAGGATGCGAGCCAGTGGCAAGCGTTGAACTTCGAATACCCAGAATTTGGGAACGATCCAAGGAACATCATGCTGGGCGCGAGCACCGATGGAGTCAATCCGTTTGGCAGCCAGAGAAGCACACATAGCACCTGGCCTGTGTTTGTGTGGATGTACAACCTTCCCCCCTGGTTGTGCATGAAGAGGAAGTACATTCACATGAGTATGCTAATTGAAGGGCCGAAACAACCAGGGAACGACATCAATCTGTATCTGGGGCTGCTGAAAGAGGAGCTTGACACGCTGTGGAAAACGCCAGCCAATACGTGGGACGCCGCAGAGAAAGAATATTTCCCTATGAGAGCCGCACTGCTCACGATGGTGCACGACTATCTCGGTTACGGATATCTTGCGGGGCAGGTAGTCCACGGATTTTCTGGATGCGTAAGGTGCATGGATGACACAACGTATCGCCAGCTAGATAGAGATACCGGGTCTTCGAAAACTGTGTTCATGGGACATCGAAGGTGGCTTCGCGACGATGACCCGTGGAGGAAATGCAAGGATCTGTTCGATGGTGAAACCAAACCCCGAAAACGCCCGTGTACGAGGAGCGGCGAGGAAATAGACAAGCTGTTGAAAAATTGGAAAGATTGCCCACTGCCGGGAAAGAAGCAAAAGGCGCCAGAGCCGGGAAAGAAGCGAAAGGCGCCAGAGCCGCTGCTGAAGGTATGGAAAACGAGGTCTGTTTTCTGGGACTTGCCGTACTGGAAGATCCACTGTGTGCCTCACAGCCTTGATGTCATGCATATCACGAAGAACGTGTGCGAGAGTCTGCTTGGTACCCTGCTCAACATGCTAGAGAGGACCAAAGATGGGCTGAAAGCAAGGGCAGACTTGAAATCAATGGGCATCAGGCAGGAGCTTCACGCTATATGATGATGATGATGATGATGATGATGATGATGATGATGATGATGATGATGATGATGATGATGATGAGGCGAAGCAGGACACAGAAAGTCATCGCAAAGGCAAAAAGGCCAAGAAGACCGGAAATGACTACCCTCCCGCGTGCTTCACTCTAAGTCAGGAGGAGATCGAGCAGTTTTTCACCTGCCTCCTAGGAGTAAAACTTCCTTACGGTTACGCGGGGAAGATAAGCAGATACCTAGACCCAGCGAAGCAGAAGTTCAGTGGGATGAAGTCTCACGACTGTCACGTGCTGATGACGCAGATACTTCCAGTTGCAATCCGTGGGATCATGGACGCGCATGTCCGTGAAACGCTATTTGGCCTATGCAACTTCTTCGACGTCATCTCTTGGAAGTCGATTGGCGTGAGGCAACTCAGAAGGCTACAGGAAGATATCGTGGTGATACTATGCGAGCTTGATATGTACTTCCCGCCCGCATTCTTCGATGTTATGGTGCATCTGCTGGTCCATATAGTGGAGGATATCATCCAACTCGGGCCGACGTTCCTGCACAGCATGATGCCGTTCAAAAGGATGAATGGTGTCATCAAAGGATATGTTCGCAACATGGCACGTCCAGAAGGAAGCATAGCCAGGGGCTTTCTGACCGAAGAGTGCATCTCCTACTGCATGAATTATCTAGGCATCGAGAACCCCGTTGGTCTGCCCGTCAACAGGCTCGCTGGATGGGGTCACCGTGAGGGTCGCCGCGATTCACCATCTCCATATGTTCATAGTGTGAGATTGATCCAGATTGCAATTATGTGTTGTTGGTGAAGTGTTTTCTGTGTGAACTAGGAACGTTAGAAGGATATGATGTGGTTGTATCAGTTTCAGCATGATGATTCTCATCAACTTGCACCTGGTCATAGTCCAGTAAATGCATGGCAGTGTTTTGTTCAATTATATTATATAAGAGTGACTCGTGTAGTATAAGGCCCCGTTTGGATGCAAAGTATTTTCAAAGTATTACTAGAATACCACAGTTTTTTGAAAAACTGTACTTTAGAATACTTAGAGGTGTTTGGCTATACCAAAAACTGTAGCTTCATAAACAGAGGTATTATTGATACTGTGGTTTTTTTGGAGTATTAAAAAAAGAGGTCCGGACCTCTTTTTTCTCAAACTGAGGAAAACTCGTTCGTGTCATCCACTCGTTGACTACCGTACATATTGGTCTGTAACCATAACTAGCCATACTGCAGTATGGTTTCATAGTATTGATTCATTCCTCTCCAAGGCATGCACCACCAGGATACTGATTCATATTCTTTGTAATTAGCTACGGCCGATCAAGTCTCCAACTTCCTAGAAAAGATCATACAACGTTGCATGCAGCCGGGTGGTCATTAGTGATCTGGTCGTGTAGCTCGGTAGGTGTATGAAGCTAGATTAAAGTTGTGTAACTATTGGTCAAAACTATAGTAAAACAACACCAACCAAACATATCGGTAGTTTTTCTAAAGCTGAGAAAATTGCAGCTTTTTAAAAACTGTAGTATTCATTGCACATGCATTGCAATATCGATGTTTTGAAATACTACGGTATTTTAAAAACTGCGCTGCCAAACTAGGCCTAAATTGTAATGGTCAAGTAGCTGCATACAGCTGCATGCCATTATCTCATAAGAGTGACTCGTGTAGTATGAATTCACAGTGTGATCTAAGTACCATGTGTGTAATTGGGTATGCTTATATGATTTCTGGCACATTTCCTGTACCTACAATACAAATTTGTGAGCATAGCTTCTGTTGTCAATGCAAAAAACTGTTCCTTGTAATGTACATACTCATACTGCATCTTTTGGATTGTTCATTTCTGTTTATCTTGTGCCGATGCTACTTAGTATGTACTCACATCTTCATGCTGGAAGGATAATACTGTAGGTAGACCATTTACTATTTTTTCATTTTTGAATATGGCTAACTCTGCTTCCCCCGGCCCAATCTGCATATCCTCTGTTCTGAGCATAATGTTTTTGCCATATCCTTTTCACACCTGGCATCTGCCATTGTAACTTCATACTGATGTAACATGTGAATCTGTTGGTCCTACTTATTGTCTTTAAAGAAGTCAATGTACCTACCTATTTTTGTGCTATGTTATTATATTTGATCAGTATCAGTTGTGTCTCTCTTAAGAGACTCCTACCTTTTCTGACTCGAGTTGTTAACAACATTTCCATACTTCTGTTAGCTACAACATTTTTTTTATTTGAATTTGGTACTCCATGAGTTTTTACTACTGCTAACATAGAGTATTTGCTACTAGTAAAACAAGGATTTTGTATAGTTTTTACTACTGCTAACACACAGAGTATTAGCTACTAGTAAAACAGGGATTTTGTATGCACTGCTACCTGATGAGTGCTTTCTTTGTACTATTTCACCTTGGCATGCATATGTTTATTTCACCTTAGACGGAAATGAGTGTTATCAAGGAAATGGTTTTAGGTAAACCAGCACATCTCATCAGTCTTTCTTACTCAATGTTATCATCTGCTTGGTTTTAGGTGATGGACTCATTTCCGGTGGTTGTTCTGCTTTAGTTTTCCTGATGTTGTTTCGCGTTGGGTTCTGATTCGCTTTTCTGCTATTGTTTCTGTGGTGATGCAGACTTGTGGTGAAGAAGAGCAAGGCCAAGAAAGACTCCAACAAGCCCAAGCGTCGTCTTACTCCTCATGTGAGCCCCAGATTTGATTTGTTGTTGTGGTTCGATTCACTCAAAAGGGAGTGATAATTTTTCCTATGTTCATAGTGTGAGATTGATCCAGATTGAATGTTATGCATATCTTAAACATAGGAGTGTTAGACATAAAGCATGTCCAGCAGAACCTTTAGTGCATCTTTGCTCTTATTCATTTATTTTCAGTAAACAAATATTGCGAAGCATGACATGGCCTTTGTGAGCTCCTTTGTATAAAATGAAATGCAAGGTTGCTGATAATGTAACCCAGATCACACAGATCAATTTTTTTTCAATTTATGCAACTGCTGCTGCTGCTGCTGTACTACTTTGTGCCATGGACCAGTGCATGCATGCTGCTGCTGCTGCTGTACTACTTGTCAAGTGATGTTGTTGCTGCTATCTGCGAGCTGCTGCTGCTAGTTGTGATTTTGTCAAGTGATGCTGCTGCTACTTGTGATCTTCTAAAATGACCCCTTTCTCCTAAAACGTTGATTAATTTCCGTTTCGGTTGAGAAATGGGGCACTCCAAGGTCAAGAAAATTAGCAAAGGTCATGCCCAATTTTCTTGACCTAGAAGGTGCCCGATTCTCAACCGAAATAAAAATTAATTTGCTTTAGTGGTTGGATTAGTTTAGTATTTTTTTCACACACTCAGACACCCTTGCTTGCCATGTGTGTGAGAGAGATAGAGATGAGACAAGAAGAAGGGGGTTAGGAAGATGTTGCCTGCTCATCAAAGCTAACCATCTCCCCCTTTTCACCCCTTTTCCTTTGTCTTTTGTGGGTTGCAAGGAAGCTACTGTCTTAGCTAGCTTAGCTTGTGCACAAATCCCAGTGTTACAATCTAGAAAATTAGCCTGCAAAGATGAGGTCCCATGCTGGCTGTACCACTGCATCATGCAACAGTGCCTTCAAGATCCAAGGCAATATCACAAACATCATAGGCAATTTGACCAAACTCACAACCTTGTATCTTTGCAGCAACCAACTTTCTAGACACACCCCTCAAGAACTAGGTTACCCTGAGAACGTGGACTTGGACCTTAGCAACAACACACTAACAGGTTCTATCCCAAAACACCTAGGCAATATCACAAACATCTCTCAATTGTTCCTTGACAATAACCAACTTTTTGGCGACATTCCTCGAGAATTAGGTTATTTGGTCAACTTAGAGATCTTGTTCCTTGACAATAACCAACTTTTTGACCAAACTTTGTTTCTATTTAGAGAGAAACATGGCCCACAACGATGAGGCCGGGGGTTCGGGCGGCAAGGCATTCTGGGAGCTGTCCCAGGAGATGGAGGAACAACCTCACTTGTATGAGGCCGCCGCCTTCCCCACCGATCCTGAGACCATGGATGGTGCCGCCGAGGATGACCACACTGATGCCACCACTGATGGTGCCGCCGAGGATGCCACCACTGATGATGGCGGCGCACGCACAGATGGCAGCCAACCGAAGAGGCAACGGAAGGACCGGCGCCCGATCGTGCTCCGCACCCTCAAGGAGGAAGTTACTGAAGTGGACTCCAACGGGAATCCAATGGCGCCCGAACGAATAGTCAAGGGGTACTCGCTTCAGCTCGGGTACATTGTCCGGAGCACCGTCTCGATCAACACCGAGAACCTGAGGCATCCTGACCGAGGGAATTTGCGCCACCTCCTCTTCACGAAGCTGCACGAACGATACAAGTTCCCCGCTGAATTTGAAAACACAAGCCTCAAAGGGAATAAAGTGAACAATGCTGCCCTCACGAAGATGAGCAAGGCCCTGTCTACTTGGAAAAGCAATGTGAAGAGAATGATCGAGAAAGGTGAGAGTTATCAGAAGATCAAGGAGAAAAATCCTTCGATCACCGAAGATGACTACAACGACTTCAAGATCAATTACTCGAGCACCGCAAGCTCCCAATCAAGTGAGTGGGGGAAACAAATGCGGGAGCTGAACATAGGGGAACACACACTCGGTCCCGGCGGTTACAGAGTGGCGGAGCCTATATGAGACAAGGAGGACGCGGACCGTGCCGAGCAAGGCCTACCGCCCCGCTTCGAGAAATACAGCGGTAACAAGCAGACTAGGAACTATGTTAGGGCCCAGTACAAGGAGGACCCAATAACAAAGGAGCTTACCACGGATCCGAAGACCAGGGCGCTTGAGCTTGTTCTGGTAAGGAATACACCCCCGCGTAATTAGCTCCATATGGTTGCATTCTAATTAATGAAGCCAAATTTCTAAATGGTTCACATTCCTTCCGCAGGCGACTGAAAGCAGTAGCGCGGAGTCGACTAAGAGCAACCCTTCGGACACCACTCTAAATAGGGGGTTGAATGTAATGAAGAACAAGGATAAGCTCAGTAAGCCGACGTCAGCTGGTCGTGTGGCCGGCAAAGGCTTGTCGACAAAATGGGGGTCATACTATACCGCTGGTGTGCGGAAGGAGAAAAAGACCAGCTCGGAAAGCTAGGCGCGAGAGGTTCAAGAACTCAAGGCACAGGTGGCGCGGATTCCTGAGATTGTCCAAGAGCAAGTGGAACAACGACTCGGAGCGACGATCACCGCCCTTGTGCCTACCTTGATCTCGGGGTTGAGTGCGTGGATTGCGGGCGGCCAACAGGGGCCGCCCTCGATTCCTAGCTTCACGGCCAGCAACTCGCATAATGCGATGGCGGGGCCGTTGGTGCCTCCGGTGGAGGCGGCATTGGTGTCTCCGACGCTGGCACGGGAGCTTAATGCACCCGGGTGTACGCCGGCCGGCACCTCTTCAGCAAGCGGCCCCTCCGTCAACTGCACGCCCGCCATTGGCGGTGCCTCGACATTAGCTGAGCTCGACGCCATCATCACGGTAACTAATTAAGCCTCTCTCGGCCGAGGACTTCATCTCCTTGCCTTTGACTGGGCATCCCTGACGCCCTACATGTTTTCGCAGGGCGCCGCCGACGTTCCGTGCACTCTCCTCCACTTCGTGAACAACGAGTTGGTCGATGTCGCCAAGGGCAAAATCGTTCAACCGGGCAACCCCTTGTTCCACGATACCCAGATGCCACCCAACTTGTTTAGGGTTCAACTGGTTCGGGTGCTGCCAGGCTGCGACGACTTGTTACCTCCGATTCGACCCGTCGGGGCCGACGATGAAGACGTGATGACCCTCAGCGCCTGCCTGAGCTGGCCCCTGCTTTGGCCGAAGAGCCAGATTCGTTTGGGGGCGGGGGACACCACCCCAAAGACAACACCGCCAGTCGTGCCGGCGCCAAGTCGGCCCCATGGCAAGACCGCCGTAACGGTGCCGGACATCCCTATGCCACTGGATCCAAACATGCATATGGCACAGGATCAGAACGACGATGACGACGACGATGATACATTTGGCAATGTCGATCAGTACTTTGCCGAGCATGGGTACGATGGCGACTTCATGGGGCCTCCTTCTCAAGAACCAAACCCAACAAAAGACGTGTGCGATCTAGCTCGTACCGCAGAGAAGCCAAGTTGCAACAGGCGCCGTCTGGCGTTCAGCTCTCAGGAGACGCCTCCAGCTGCCGACTTCACCGAGCCTCAGATAGGCGAGGTGCGAAATATTATCAGCCCCAACACACTCAAGAAGGCGGTCTGTGAGCAGAACTCGGTCCCATTACAGGAGAAGAAGAAGGCACGCAAAAGAAAGACTAAGAAGGGTGCGAGCCAGCCGGCACCGAGTACGATCCGTGCTCAGGACGGGCCACCTTCACCGCAGGATATCTCGAGGAGGGTGCATGTGGCGGGTAGGGCGATGCTACCAACAAATATGCTCAATGCTGCAACCGGTGCTATGCGGAGTCTGCATGACAGTGTTCTTGCTTTGGAGAAGCGGCGTCTCAGGGAGAAGGATGTGGCATACCCGGTTTTCGCGGCCAAGGTGCCAGAGGGCAAGGGCTTTGTGGATAACTCCATCGGGCGTATGATCGTCCTGCGTTTTGATGACATCCACGCTATGTTGAACCTTCATCCGCTGCACTACACCTTCGTTCGGCTATTTTCGCTGAGTATGGAGATGCGGATCATTCGCGACAAGACCCCGAACATCGTGATAGTCGACCCCTTCTACATGCGTGCCAAGATCTTGGGCAGCGCTGGGGACCGGCAAGTCGCGAGTTCTTACCTCGAAGGCGTCATTCTGGCAAACCAAGATAAGGATAACTTCCTCGTGCCTTACTTTCCCGAGTAAGTCCTCCCCTCAACCGGCCAGTAACATATGAATTCTTACATTTCGATCGTTTTTCTTTTAACATTCCGTGTTTTCTGCAGTGACACACGTTGCATGCTCATCCTCCTAAGCCCCAAATATTCCATGGCCACGTATTTCGACCCGGACCGTCAGTCAAACGTAGAGTACACAAATGTCAAGAAGGTTCTTGATGATGTTCTCCCCGGCTACGCCCAATCTGGAGGCACCTTTACCAGGCCTATTCGTAAGTACGGCAAGCACGTGTTCTCCCACAATACGACGTTCTGCTGCGTCAAGCAGCCGCCTGGCGGTCAGAAGGGTGCCTACTACGCCATCCATCACATGCGGGCGATCGTATGGGAACATCATCAACTTCTGCTACCGAGTAAACTCAAAGATTGGGCCGCGAGCGTGTCGGCAATCCAGGACGCGGACCTCCGACAAGAATTCTTTCACATCCTGTCGGAGTTTGCGGAAATCATCCATCAAGATGCCCTTCGTACCTCGGCGCAGTTCTACCTCAGAAATCAACCGTCCAACAGTGACATCGACACAATGCTACAAATGCAGGATGACAACGCCCGTTCTTTCATGACTCCCACGATAGACGGCGGCTTCATCCACGCTCCGGTCCCTTGAGTCGAGTTGTCTAGTTCTGAAACATCGATTGGCTCATGTTGTAATTAAACTTTAATGAACTTGTAGTATGTCTCTTTGGTTTCGAGGGTCGTTCAACTTAGATGTAATCGATGCTATTAATGTCTTGCTTTTCTCTTCCGATCGTTCTGTTGCATAATTATATATTGCTTATGTATTGTCTGTGAATTGGTACTAACGTTTCGTTTGGCTAGTGCATAGCGATGCCGACATATGTCGTGTACAAGGGTAAGGTTCCCGGAGTCTACGATGACTGGGAGGAGTGTTGGAGACTGGTTCACCGATTCAGCGGTAATAGTTACAAAGGGTACACCACTAGGGCCGAGGCCGAATCTAGATACGCCCGCTATCTAGCGGGAGAGGGGAGGGAGCGTTGGAGGAACCGGATGAAGACGAGTTTCATCGTGATGATGCTCATCGTGATGACCGCAGCTCTCTTCTATGTGATGGTAGTTTAGATGATCGATATCGACTTGTAATGTGAAGACAAACTCGCTACTCGCGGTCTCGAGACTTGTAATATAATGTTCTATCTTTGTTCGGTCTTTTTAATTCGGAGACTAATATGATGAATTGTATTCGGAGACTAATATGATGAATTGTATTCAAAGACTAATCTTCTATTGTATTCGATGAATCTGTTGTTGATGTGTGCTGTCTATATTTTGTCAAATTATACATTTTGTAACCTGTGCAAAAAACAGAAAATAAAAAAATAAAAAAAACTAATATTCATACTATTGGCGCATCACATGACAGTGCGCCATTAGTATGATAGTGCATACTAATGGCGCATCACTGGGTAGTGCGCCATTAGTATGCCGCGGTTACTAATGGCGCATCCAATGGTGGTGCGCCATTAGTATGCCAAAGCACCTGGGTATACATGGCCCCTGGGAGGCATACTAATGGCGCACGCTGGCCTATACTAATGGCGCACCCACGGTGCGCCATTAGTATACCAGATACTAATGGCGCACCAGGTGGTGCGCCATTAGTAAAAATTACTAATGGCGTGTTGTTAATGGCGCACCACAGATGCGCCATTAATGGCCATATTAGGTGCGCCATTAGTAGGGGTTTTTCTAGTAGTGCGCCCCCCTCCATGCCGGTGCAGTATAGTCATCTCACCGGACCTCTAGTTGGGGCCAAACTAGAGAAGTTTGATGTTTACAGGTTTATTGGTCCCCTTTGCATTTTGCGCCAAGTTTTGACCTTTGATTTAACTAATAAAATGTTAATGCATGTAAACAAAAATGTTGTGTAAGTCACATTACGAAAACCAAATAATCCCAAAACACTTAGGCACGGTGCATTAACTCCTTGTTTCTTATTTCGTGACATATCAACCAATGAGAGATGTGGGCCGTGCATGCTTTCAATGACTTGAGACTACCAAACATGACATGCAATGTTTAGTTCATTGCATGTAATCCTATTAAGACTCTAGTTAGCAAGAAAACATTAAGTTCTCTCGCCGATAGGAATAAAACACCATGTATTTATTTACAGAGGGAGTAGTACATTTTTTGTGACATGCATTACTAGATATTGCTAGTCAAATACTCAAATCCAGATGGACGTGGTAGTACTCCTAAATCCAAATGGTGGTGCTACTAGTACTAGTATTACTACTACCAATGTAGTACTCCTAGGAGTACTAGTACTGTACTACCCGTTGGTCAAATTATTACGTGTTGCTCCTCACAGTGAAGTGACAAGACCCTGCGCCGGAGATGACACTTGAGTATAGGCGCCGTGTTCGGCATACCATAGTCAGCCTCACCGTCTGCAGTCACTATCATCATGGCTGTAGAGCTAGCCTGCTTACAATTAGCCCTGTTCGACATATTTTCCCGTGCGTAGATGCCCGTGCATTGCACGGAACACCAATATTGGGGGTGGACTGCTCCGGCAGCGGCCATCGCGCCAGATTTTTCCACGGCCTTCTAGATGTGGTGGGGAGGAGATAAGGCTGATTCTGAGAGACAAGGAGTTGTTTGTAAATAGGGAACAAGTGCGGGCATCTTTCTGCAAAAATGGAGAAGCTTGGTTTGTATGCGTCAGATCTAGATCCGACGGCTACTGGTGAAAGATGGGAGGCACAACATCATCACCAACTTAGGGCCTGTTTGATTTGTAGGATTTTGAAAACGCAGGAATAGGACACGGCAATATTACAAGTTGCAAACTGATATTACAAATGTTAGGAGTAATGCCGCACCTAGGAAGAGGGAATTACTAGGAAGTTCACGTAAGAACTTTCGTTACTTTAGGTGGATGCAGCGTTATCGTACAAACTAAAATCCACCGCCCTAACAAGTCACTAATGGGCAAATAAGTTTTCGAGTCTCTGGCCACTTGATGTTTCAAAAAAAATCAGCTTCTGCGGGGACTTTGTCATTTAGGCTTAGACGCTTGCGGTGATCAGCACGCCATTCATTGTTGCGCCAGAGAACGCCAAACCTCATTACCTTGAGCACACTTGCCTCCAGAACAAAGAACCTGGCCAATTTAATCTCAGATGTGCTACCTTGGTAGTCGATCAAATCAATTTCTGTAAGATGGAGATCAAGGCATTCGATGAGATTGTTATAGTGCAGCACATTTTTCACTTTTGGGTCTTTTTTTATCTGCAAAAGAAGAGAACATATTAGAGCAGCTGGCTGCATAAGATTGCCATGTCAACAAGAGGTACCAATATCATTCGCTCATACGATAGGGTTGGCTCGCTAGTGATATTTTTTCACTCTCTCTCTCTCCCTCTCTCTCTCTCTCTCTTTGTTTCTGTTTCCTCTCATTTAACTAGGAGCACGTGAAGAGCTTGGGCATTTGTTGCCTTCCACTATGTGGCCGATGCCATATTTCGCAAAAGTATGCCACATAATACGCATCGATGTCAAATCAAAAGATTTTGGCACCGCTCTCGCGATGTGAGAGAGTTGGCACTGCTGTGCACACAGACCCACATGTATAAACAAATCAATCAGACCAACTACACCAGCCTCTCACTCTCCCAAACAAGTGTTTTTTTATTGCCTCAGTCATCTCTCTCTCCCACGCAGTGTTTTTTCATTGCGTGAGTTAATTTAGCACCGGAGCAAAGTAGGTGATGCAGATTGGGAAACCAGGTGAGCAATGGAGGGCCATCGATGCCAAATGCATCACATGTGAATTTGGCACATGTTTTGGCCTACATACCCCACTTTAGTACTCCCTCCATCCCAAAATTCTTGTCTTAAATTTGTCTAAATACGGATGTATCTAGTTACATTTTAGTGTTAGATACATCCGTATCTAAACAAATGTAAGACTAGAATTTTGGGACGGAGGGAATACTACCTCGTATTTACTATAAAATTTTGACCATAGATTTACCTAAGAAAATGCCAATGCATGTCACTAAAAATTACACCATTTGAAATTATGTTCAAATACGAATCCAACGATATAGTTCTTAGTGACATGCATTAACATTTTGTCAGTTAAATCTATGGTCAAATTTTGATACTACAAAATTGGAAGAGTAAACCAGGACGGAGGTAATACTTGCCCTTAGGGTAACCATAGAGTTACTGGAGTAGTCTAAGTTACTTTCCACTATGACTAGCCTAGGCTACTATAGTAGTACAGCATAAAAATGATGCAGGTGATCACCTGAGAAAAAATACTAAAAATATTTCTTTCGGTGCAGTGCGTAGATGTAGTTTTGAACACTACACTTGTCATCGTAATTTGGGAAAATTACGAAAAAATTGAGCTACATTGTGATTACCATTTACTAATAGGAAAGAAGTTTCACCTCGATGAGTAGCTTCTCCGTGCATGGAAAGCATGTAAGGAATCCAACAACTTGATCCAGATTGGGGCCGATAGAATTTAGTGCTAAGATCTTCACTGTGCGCATGGACTGGGTCAAGCTTGTGGGAATCATTTTCTGGAAGACGGTCGTAAATACATCAAGAAGAAATTTAAAAATGTGAATTTCAAGAAGACGGAGAAGAAGATGAGTGTTGTACCTGAACGATTACGGATCCAATAAAGAGTTCGGAAAATTTGGCAGACGAGTACACCAACGCTATCAATTTCGGCGTGTCAATGACCCTGATTTTTGTTGGACCTTCTAGATCCGATACAAGCAATCTCTCAAGGAAAGGCGCATTCTCAATGACCATAATGTGGAACAGCTGGAGTGATCTCTTCCCAATTGATGTCCTGTTGCGGGGCCAGCAAGACACATAAATCCATCGGAGATTCATCGAGGCGATGTGGAGGCTACTGAACCCGTAGATCTGCTCAAGACGAAGGTACCCGCGCGCAGTACAGCTGCGGAGTAGGTGCTCCATAGCCTTCTTCGAGATGACAACGTCAAAGAGGTCAAGATGCTTGAGTTGAGGGAGAAGAAGGGCGGATGCGGCATTAATCTGGGGAAGATAGCAGGAGCTGAAGCTGGTGTGGCGCAGCGTTGGCGTGAAGTGGAGCGCGGACGGCGGCAGAGAGCGACATCGTCCAACTTCAAAGCTGAGCTCCTCAAGCTGATCTAGGGCGGGGGATAAAAACCACTCGTCGAACTTGGGTTGGACCTTGCAGTTGGTACTGAACATGCGGACGTCAAGGCGTCTTGCTGGCCCAGGGTGCGATGAAAGGATCTTGGAGACTGCGTCCATGCGTTTCTAATCCCTATCGCAGAGGCTGCTGTCGACGGTGAGGTTGAGGGGGACGCAGCGCCAGAGGGGGCACCACCGCCGGGAGAGCAGGGCGGTCCGCATGGCAGATTTGATGGGGAGGAGGCCAATGATGATGAGAAGCATGTCGTCGCGGAGGCTACTGATGAAGTCCAGGCTCGCCGGATGCGGTTTTGGCTCGAGCGGCCTCCGCTTGTTGGCTGCCTCGCGTCCATCTCAATAGGCGGCGATGCCGGTGTACACGTGTGCTGGTGTGTGCTGTGTGCTGGGTGTGCGCGAGTGCGTCCTACTGTGCATGCCACCGCGCAGTGGTGAATTGTGCGCGAGTGCATCCTTCGCGCGCAAGAAATTTGTCCTCAATGCACCCTCAATTTACTAGCATGCAGGGTGCTACCCCGAGTGTTTTCAAATTTGTTTCCTTCACCGCGTGTCAGATGGGCCTCTAGTTTACTTATTTTCACCCACTGCCACATGGGCCACCACACCAAGATACAGAACACGAGCTGACAACACGGCATGTGCATTGGTTGACCGGTCAACTAAACAATATACAGAGCTATATGCTGACACAGTGAGCGTATAATCCGTCGGTATAGAGAGTTCGAGTGAGAGGGGAGGCCCGTGAGAGATCGCAGAGAGAGAGAGAGAAAGAGCTACTCCCTCCGTTCGATAATGTAGTTACAACATTTTTTTAAAGTCAAACTTTTGAAACTTTGACCAAGTTTATAAAGAAATTACTTATATCGGCAATACCAAAGATAAATGATAGTATGAAGTAAGTACATGTTGTGATGAATCTAATGATCGTTCTAGATGTAAATGTTTTTTCTCTACATATACCTAGTCAAACTTTTCTAAGGTTTGACTTTTCAAAACATCCATATGCTTATGGACATGACAGAGTCCCTGGAGAGAGAGAGAGTGAGAGTGAAAAAAGTGTGTGTGCGTGTGTGAAAGAGACATGGACAACACACGATAAAAGTGGAGAAAAAGCATGCGTGTCTTATGCAAACATATCAGACATGCATCCTCGACAACGGAGGCAAGGTGAGGAGATAGTGTGTGGTTGTTTGGAACCGAGAGAGGAAGACCCCTAGCACGTGGCCAAGAGGGGTCTGACAAACAAGGGAGAGAGGTCGAGAGAGACGTACGGAGAAAATGCAGACATGGGGAGGAGAGAGTGTATGTTTGTCATAGAGAGATCCCCTGGAGATTGTGATGGGACTACATGGGTGGGAGATCGAGTGACAAGGTGTGTGCGCGATAGAAGATGCCCCGAGAGATATCGAGATAGACGTATGGATGGAAGGAGACAATACGTGTGTTCCTGATGGCTAGTAAGAGATAATCATACTTAGGAGGGGGGTGCTTGTGCCTATGGCCCTGTTTGGATACTCTAACTCAGTTAGAGGTTAGAGTTAGATTCTAACCCTGAACTAACTCTAAGTAAAGAGGTGTTTGGATGGCAGGGTTAGATGGAGCGCGGATACGGCGAGGCACCTTCATGGGCGGTGCGAGAGGGGGGAGGGAGAGGACGAGAAGCTTCAAGGAAGTGGGGAGGGATCTGCTGCGGGGAGAGCGAGAGAGAAAAGTTTTTATTAGTGGTCCCGAGAAGAACTAACCCAGATAAGCACCTCTTGGATGGGTTAGTTTTTTTGGATGGGTTAGATGTATCTAACCTAAACTAACCCTCCTGTTTGGATCTTTTTGGGTTAGTTGACTCCAAACTAACCCAAACTAACTCTAACCCATGGATCCAAACAGAGCCTGTGATGGAGTGAGGGATTATGGTACTTAGGGGGGTGCGTGTCACATGGAGAGAGAACAAGGGCGGAGAGTGTTGGATGGGTCTATATGTATAGCGCGAGCGAGACATGTGTATCTGTGAACCAGGGAGATATAAGGCCCATTTGGCTTGCGTCGTGAGCATCTTTTGCGTGGCTTGGGGTTGTGGCTGGATTTCATGCACGCCTGTTTGGTTGCTACCCTGTGAAAAAGAAAGCCTGCCTGGGCTGGGTTCCCTTGCACTTTAATTAGCCTGGCTGAACTCCAGACACTACAAGTAGCCTGGCCCAAGCGACCGATTTCGAATGCCTGTCCATGCCTGGTCGTGCAGCCACGAGGCTAACAGCAACATGGATGGATATTAGCATTAAATAATTGATGCCTGGATTGATTGATGGGACGTTGATGCTTTGCCTGGCCCAGGCATGAACCAAATGCTTCAACACCACACAAGCCTGGCCAGGCTGAAATATTTTACATCTCACGTCCACACCAGGCAGTACCGACCATCAAGGCATGAGGGTCAGGTCACGAACCAAACTGACCAATAAAGTTTGAGAGAGATTGAGGAGACCCGATAAGGCTGAGTGGTGCGTCAGATAGCTGAGAGGGGGAAAGAGATATTCCATCCGCTCGATAATGCAGTGCATGTGAATTTTTTAGAAGTCAAACTTTGGAAACTTTGATCAGGTTTACGCAAATGTTATTTATATCTACAATACCAAAGATACATCATACAAAACTACATCTCATGGTGAATCTAATGGTATATGTTTGCCGTACTAGATGTAATTCTTTTCCTCCACGTACATGGTCAGACTTTGTGATGTTTGACTTTTCAATAAATCTATGTGCTATGGACGGAGGTGAGTGCCTCAGTCGAGACAGATCAAGTGCGTGTGAAGGAGAATGAGTAAGTGTGCAAAAAGAGTATGTGTGTGAAAGAGAAAGTGACAACAAACGATAAATTAGAGAGAGTGTGTGTTTTTTCATTTTTTATGCGAACATATCATGCATGCATCTCCGAGATGGAAAAGAGAGGCGAGGAGATACACGAGCATAGCTAGTGTGTGATTGTTTGCGACGGAGAGAGACACCCCTGTAGCACATGTCCAATAGAGGTCTGGCCAACAAGGAAAAAAGGTCGAGAGGGACACATGGATGGCATGGACGCATGGGGAGGGAGAGAGGGTAAGTTTGTGATAGAGATATCCCCTCGAGATCGTGAGGGGACTATATGGGTGGGAGATCGAGGGAGTGTGTGCGCGATAGAAAGATGCCCCGAGAGAAATCGAGATAGACCATGCCCATGTTTGTGATGGAGACTAAGATTAGCTAGTCATATACATATACGGGGGACTGCGTGTGCCTACAATTGAGTGAGAGACCATCATACTTGGCTAGCTGGGCATGAGATTGTGTGTGTGTGCGTGTGAGATGGAGAGAGAACGATGGAGAGAGATAGAGTTTTAGATGGGCCTATTGAGTGTGAGTGAGAAATGCATGTGTATGTGTGACCCAGGTGGATGGAGAGTTTGAGAGAGGGGGGAAGAGCTCCTAGACGACATAGTGGTGCGTGAGAGAGTTACAGGCAAAGAGCCAAGGAATTTGTGTGCGTACGATGAGTGCACCCAAGATATCTAGCTTGGACTAGCTAGAGTATCATACATAGTGTGCGAGAGAGACCTATAGATGGTGTATATATGAATGCGGACTAGAAAGCC